>NW_026881177.1:0-10904 GCF_032173495.1 Musca vetustissima | reverse complement strand
TTCATCTGTTTTGCTCCAATGATGAAGTCAACATATTCAATAAAAAGCTTTCAATATAAACGTAATGAACAGGTTAATATAGATCGGAAGCAGTTTCCAATTGTACCAGCAGAGGGCATAACTATTCATAAGAGCCAAGGAGCTACGTATGAAAAAGTTGCCGTGCACTTGAAGTCTCGCATGAGTAGATCAGCACTATATGTAGCTTGTAGTAGAGCGACTACTGCTGCTGGACTTTTTCTGCTGGGTTCATTTATACCACCAAAGCCATTTAAAGAAAATGATAATGTACAATTGGAAATGACAAACTTACGAACGAACAAGTGTCTTAAAACCCATTACGAGTTTATGCATGAGATTACTGCTTTGAAAATTGTATACCATAATGTTCAAAGCCTTCATGCTCATATTGAAGACATTCGGAATGATTCGGTAATGTTAAAGGCTGACGTACTATGTTTTGTTGAAACTTGGACGCTGCATAATGAAAACTATGAAATTCCAGGGTTCACAGTATTGCCAAGAATGAGACTGGATTCAACGGACCAAAGCAGTCGAAGATGTAAACGGGGCTTAATTGTTTTTGTGAAAAATGAAATCTCAGAATTTACTCAGTATAAATACCAAAAAAAGGTCCATGTACATAATAAAACATTTGAATTCCTGGTGTTTCAAATTAGAGATATTCACATAATGGTCTTATATCGAAACAGTAATTATGGGTGCATTCTCTTCATCATGAACTACACTATGTTTTGGAGAACTGCATAAATACAAACTCTCAAAAGGTTGTTATATTAGGAGATTTCAATATATGCCGACAACGAACAAAATCGGAAACTGAAATACTCCTAAACAATAACAACCTTCTTTCTATTCTGAATACACCAACAACGAAAGGTTTAACACAAATTGATTGGTGTTTCAGTAATATTGACGATAGCATAATAAATGCTATAACATACGAAACTGTACATAGTTACCATGACACGATATGTGTTAACATATCCAATTGAATTGTAATATTTTCTCTTATTGTATTAATTTTTAGTTAAGTAAATGCCATGACGTGATATGTATTCACATATTAAATAAACCTGTAACAAATTCTTAGTTTATAATACATGATTTTAGCAAGAAATAAAATGCAATTGTACATTTGATATATTATTTGTATATCAAAATGAATACATATCAAAAGTGTTTTAAATTGCTAACTTATGTTAACAGTTTTAAGACAATCCTATTTGCTTGAATTGATTGTTTTTCTTGCAATTATATTACAAGTAAAAATAAAACCAAAACATGTCGAAGGATAAGCTATTCTGCGTAGTAGCTTTATATCATTCGACTGTTTACTCCTCCTTGGAATAAGCCTTGACGTGGCGGTGGAGCTAAGTACTTTCAAACTAGAAGGGAAACTAATTATTCCATTTTTTTGTCTCCAATTCTTAACACCTGTTAAAAATTTAGTCAGACAATGAAGATATATTAAATATGTTATTTCCACCATCATTACATGATGGCTATATTAACAACTGAAACATGTTGAATGGCCGCTACTTTAGTAGTGTTTTATTATTCGACTGTTTTACTCCTCCAAGGAATAAGCCTTGACGTGGCGGTGGAGCTAAGTACTTTCATAAAAGAAAGGAAACCAATTATTCCGTGTTTAATGTTGTAGTTTATAATATAGTCGGCAAAGCCAGATATTCAAGTCATCCTTTTTTTAAAGCGAGATTTACATATAGCTTTTATACATAATTTTGTTTTGAGTTTATACAAATGTCCGATTTCATGTACCCCAAAGATGATACATTTATTCTATCTTCTGGAGGAGCTTTTGTGTATATCCAAAGTGGTGCGTCGCCTTAAAAACAGACAGGAACTAATGAACTGCTTAAAATCAGAGTAGGAAGCTATACCAACAACAATTCTAAAAAAATTTTATAGAATCAATGCCAAAAAGTTGTGCGGCAGTGATAAAAAATAACGGGTATCATACGAAATATTGAAAGTAGCTTAGGTTTCGAACAGCTGCTTTGTGAGTTAATTTTGTTTTCATTTCTTTATTTTTTTTTCCAAAGAAATAAAATTTAAATTTGTTGTTATTTTCAGATTATAGACACATAGTAGAGTAGTAAATAAAATATATATTTTTTATAAATCGATTTTACGATATCATATAAGACCATGACTACGTACTAAGAAAAAGTTGCTTAGGTTTCGAACAATACTGTATTTCATTATCGTCATGATTGAGTTTTCTGTTATCACAATATCTTTAGAAGCGGAATGCTTACAACAGATAGCTAAGTAGTCTAACGACTACCCAACCCCAACACACGGAGCAAATCTGATAACTATTTTAATATAAAAAGGGGGTTATACGGGACTACCCCTAAAAAGGGGTGAATATTAATAATTTTTGGTGGGGAGATTTGTTACCATATACGACTACAAAATAGAAAATTTCAGCGAATTCGGTTAAAAAACGCGCTCAAGAACCTCAAAATATCGAAAATTGGGGGTACCCTTATATGGGGACTACCCGAAAAAATTGACCTATATTTATAAGTTTCTGTGGAGAGATTTGCTACCCAATAATAACTGAAATTACTAAATTACAGCGAATTAGGTGGAAAAATTCGGTCAAAACCCCCAAAAATTGGAAAGTGGGAGTACTGTTATATGGGGGCTACCAGAAAAAGTCTACCTATATTTATAATTTTTAGTGGGGAAGTTTGATACCCAATAATAACCCAATGTACCAAATTTCAGCGAATTCGGTTGAAAACCGCGCTCAAGAACCCTAAAATACCGAAAATTTGGGGCTACCCTTATATGGGGGCTATCCGAAAAAATTTACCTATATTTATAATTTTTAGTATAGAGATTTACTACCCAATAAGAAGTCAAAATACTGCAAATTTGGGGGTACCCTTATATAGGGACTATCCGAAAATATGGACCCAGATTTATAATTTTCAGTGGAGAGATTTAATACCCAATAAGAACTTAATATACACTATTTAAACGAATTCAGTTGAAAAATGGGCTCAAGAACCTCAAAATACCGAAAATTCGCTTGCAAAGGTCCCCAAAATCCTCAAAATAGTTTTGTTGTTCTGCGCTTAAATAATGACTTATATAGTAAAGTTTCGAACTTGACCTGAATGCAGAGTATAAAATAATGTGCGTTGTAAACATGTAATTGTTAGCAAAAGTAGGTCATGTGAACAAGCATAGAGAGTGAACTTTTTACTAGCTTATGATAGTTTGTATGATAGTTCGGAAAGATTATCTTCTTCTTGGAATGTAAATAAATGTGATCACAGGCAGTTTTGTGCGGCATCTAATATTATTGGGTATGTTCTTAATTCTTTGGTCGTATTTATTTTTAGTTTAGGTAAAATTTTGGATATTATTTGCTGCCATATACAGGGACGAAATTCAGTTGAGTGGTATTCTTCTATGTCAACACAGAATATCGGAATATCATTGTTGTATACAACAAATTTCACCATCTATACGCCCACTATAAAATAAAAAAAAAATAATAATACGCAAATAAATCAAAAGTACAATCAAACTATAACACAACAAATCGAACAAAATTTAAAACCAGATACAAACAACAGTTTGAACTTTCATAGAATTCTTTATCGTTTTTGCCACACTACACTTTTCTATTTCTTCTTTCGTCGTCTCTTTGTTTTGCCATCGAACCATCTTCGTGCAATCTCTAGTCCATATTGAACTAAAATGTTGGTTACTTAAAAAATAACTTCAAACGCTTTGAAACCCGACTATATCTCTTGGAGGAGGTTTTGCTGTAATTCGTTTATATTCTTCTTCTTCTTTTCTTTCTACACTGCATATGGAGGAAAAACTCCTTAGAAACTTGACATTTTGTAATCTACAAGTTAAACATTGGGGATTGTAGTGCATAGGAAAATAAAATTGATACGCAATAGCATCATGCACCACACTTTCTATTCCAAATTCTAGGCAAATATGCATTTTTATTTATTGCGTACATACACATGTATATATATATATATGTATACTGGGGATAATAATTTGTGTAAAGTTTGAATATTCTAAGAAGTTTGACTTAGACATATTCAATTCAATTTGTTTCACAACAATGCCCAAGAATTGAATCAATATGTATGTGTGTTGGGTGTACGCTGATTTAAGCGATATCTTTGCTTCGCCAGTGTGGCACATATGTTTACATTTACTTTGTGATAAGAGTTTCCTAGTCAAGTATTGATTGTCGACCGCCTGAAAGATATACTGTGGGTACAGCGCAGAAAAAAGTGAAAACAAAGCAATATCTAACTATGGGTCTTCTATAAGAATACACTGCGATATTCAATAAGAAAACCCTACCGATTTTTTAAGACTACTTGTATTCTATACGAAGACTGAGTGTTCCATTAAAAGACTCTACTTTATTTTTTAGCAAGTTTTACGAGTCTTCTATTTGAATATCCTATAGGTCTTCCATAAGGAGACACTATTGGTTTTCTACAAGAAGACAATATCGGTATTTAATGAACAATTTATAAACATGTCAAACCAGTCCAGCCCGTTGCGTCCATACAGAATATATGTTCCTACGTACAATATCCTGTCGATGGAGCAGATATAGCATCTTTGAAGAACTATTTATATAGAAACAGATAAAATTGAATATGTTGTGTACATTTATATGTGAATCAATTTAAATCAACCCATACGCAGGTCATTTTTATACCCTTCATTACTCTGTGGTACAGGGTATTTTGCCTTTGCCCATATGTTTGTAACAGGCAAAAGGAAACGAGATTGACACATGGTTCCTTTTGAGAATATGCATAGAATCACGTTCTAAGTCGATTTATGAATGTCCGTCCGTCTGTCTGTCCATGTTAAATTGTAAATAAAGTACAGGTCGCATTTATTATTCGAATTGAATGAAATTGGGAAAAATCGGTTCAGATTTAGATATAGCTCCCATATATATTTTCGTCCGATTTCATGTAAATCGTGTGCCAAAGTCTTTATATATCTTCCGATCTGCGCGAAATTTGGCATAGCGTACTGAAGTGAGCCTAGAATGATGTGTGTAAAGTTTCTTGAAAATCAGTTCCGATTTAGATATAGCTCCCATATATATTTTCGTCCAATTTCATGGAAATGGTGTACCAAATTCCCTATATATCTTCCGATCTGCACGAAATTTGACACAGCGTACTGAATTGAGTCTAGAATGATGTGTGCAAAATTTCGTGAAAATCGTTTCCGATTTAGATATAGCTACTATATATGTGTTCGTTCGATTTCACGTAAATGGTATACCAAAGTCCCTATGTATCATCCGATTTGCACGAAATTTAGCATAACGTAATGAATTGAGTCTAAAATGATGTGTGTAAAATTTCTTGAAAATCGGTTCAGATTTAGAATTAAGTCTGAATTAAGTAAGTTTCATGAAAGTTGGTGCAGATTTAGATATAGCTCCCACATATATTTTCTTCCGATTTTAAAAAAAATGGTGCACCATATACTCAAAGTAAAGCGGTTTGACACAAAAATAATATAGTTTTATAGTAAATTTTTGTTGGATCCGTCCAGATTTAGATATAGCTCCCATATAGTTTCGTCCAATTTTAAGTGGGACCTAAAATATGTCCATTAGGAACAAAACGTACATAAATTAGTCTAAGTTGGTCTGTAGCTTCCATATCTTTTTTCATCCTATTATAAGTAAATGGTGCAGAAAACTCTTCATGTTTTTCAGAATAGAATGACGTAATTGCGTGTTACTTGGGCTCTAAATATTCAACGGGTGCGCGATTGATAATTGCTTTAAATCGGTTTACATAATTTGGTCCCATTGTAACAAACGAATGACATGTTTATATATAGATCTGGGTAGATTCACATTTAGATAAATATCATATATTTTATTTCATCCAGTTTCATGTTAATAGTCCTTTTTAATATACCCATAGTTGTGAAGGGTATCATCCGACTTTCCGACTTTCTACTTTCCTTACTGGTTTAATCAATGCAAATTCCATGTCAATGGGACAGACTTGGGGTCTTCGGTTTACCGTTTCTATAAAATGGAGCAATATTGTGTATGAGAACTATATGCAAATCTAGGTCGATTTTAATCAAACTTGACATACGCCATTCGATATGCTACAGCTAAGGGCGCAGTCCAAGATTTAATCTTAATAGAACGAACGTTGTATATTTCACCAAATCACATAATGATATATATCTAAATCAGAGCCGAATCCAAAGAAAAAAAATAATTAATTAATTATTTAAATAAATTAATAAATAAACCAGTAAGGAAAGTAGTAAAGTCGGACGGGGCCGACTTTATGATACCCTTCACCACTATGGGTATATTAAACAGGACCATTAACATGAAATTGGATGAACTAAAATATGTAATACTTAACTAAATGTGAATCGACTAAGATCAATCCATTAACATTTCATTCGTTTATATATATATAGTCACTTTGAACCATTTATCTTAAATCGGACGAAAATATATGTGGGAGCTGTATCTAACTCTGAACCGATTTTTACGAAACTTAACACATATCATTTTACCCTTAATTCAGTACACTGTGCAAATTTCGTGTAAATCGCAGGATAAATAGGAATTTGGTTCACAATTTACCTTAAATCGTACGAAACTATATCTAAATCTGAATCGATTTTCACGAAACTTAGCAAACATCATTCTAGGCTTAATTCAGTACTCTGTGCCGATTTTCGAGCAATTCGAAAGATATTTAGGGACTTTGGTACATCATTTACCATAAATCGGACAAAATTATAAACCCTGTACCACAGTTTGGTGAAGGGTATAAAAACAGTAAGGATTGGGCCGACTATTTGATAAATTCACCTATTTGGGAGCTATATTTAACATGAATGTATCCCATTTTCGAAACTTAACACAATGGATTCAGGAAATTAGACAACTGTGCAAATGTGTATCTTTATCCTTTATGGTTACAATCTAACAAATCCACACATAACATATCTAAATCTGAAATTGTTTCAAAGAGGAACTTAAAAAATTCGAATCAAAACAAAAAGACGTAACTACAAGTGGATTTATTTGATAAATGCAAAAAGGCGTAACTAACAAAAAATTCAAATTTTTAGTTTATTGTTATGACTGCCATTAAACTAAATAACTAAATTTATTAAAAAAAATTATAAAGTGATTCTATTATTCTCAGTCATATGTATATCACGTTTCCTTTTGCCTGTTACAAACATAACATAACACAAAGACATTTCACATGTACATGTTTATAGGGTATAAAAAATCAAAACAGTTTTATGTCTTCAATAACCTCACAATTATGCTTTTGATAGTTACGGCTTTTTGCTGAATTGATATATGGAAGCTACAATGTAAATCTGAACTTTCTTTGTTTAAACTAGGCACGTCAGACTACACTAACGACAGTACGCTTTGGGATAATGGACTTTCGGATCATTTGGTGCACCATTTACTCCAAAATCGCAATCAGCAATAATATTTTTTATGTGGGGATTTTGTACTCAATTTCTCTGATAACTCAACTTTATAACTGTTAAGGTTCAAAACTCTATATAAAATACTGTGTAATGAAGTTTCTGGAATTCCCAACTACGTTAACGAATATTAACACGTCCCAATATCTCGAATTGTTTCACCAATTTCTATGTTTGTGTCATTTTCCCCATATCCGGAATACCGGGTAATACAACACATCTTATGTTCTTCTCACTATCAACTACAAATTCCCCTAAAAAACTCCAGGCCTTTTTCGAAATAAAAATATTTATATAGTTTTTTTCAATTTGGCAAATAACACAGGAATATAAACTTTATTTTCTTTTTTCTTAACCAAATACAAACATAACATATACAAGTATACATAAAAGAAGAAGTTTTAAACGAACCAACTGTTTGATCATTGATGCTTACATTCACCCTCAATGGGGAATGTGCTCAGGGAATATGTGAAGTTTTATGTTTGGTTGGCGGAGTCACCTGATGCCAAGTTCATTGTGATATTTTGTCCTTCGTTTCTTTTTTAACAGTGCAAGTGACTGTAAAGGATTGTAAGCCAAGCATTACTTATTCTTTGTTCAATCTCTAACTGTCGTCATATCAATTTTCCGCTTTCTAAGCTTCAGTTGCACGAAATCCATTTAATGTCTTTTCGCTGAATTGAAGTTACATCACGATGTTAACTTGGAAAAAGAAAAGTGAAGTATTCTTGTGTCTAAATGTGGGCTACTTTTGTACAATGAACATACATTTGTATTAATAAGATGACAGCTACTTATTATTTCTTATTCTCATAGCACCGGCGCAATTATTTTTTAACCCAAATTTTTCGTACAGCAAAATGCGAGATATATAGGGGCTTTGGTGCTCCATATCTAAATCTGAACCGTCTTCAACGAAACTTTGCAAATATCATTTTAGACTTAATTCAATACGCTATGCTAAAATTCCTACAAATCGAAAGAAATATACGAAAATATATATGAAAGCTATATCTTAAACTGAACCGATTTTCACGAAAGTTAGCACACATCATTCAAGGCTATGCTAAATTTAGTGCTAATCGAATGATATATAGGGACTTTGGTGCACCGGTGCAAAAAAGTGATACTGATGACAGAATTTGTACAATTCGAATACGAAGTGATTTAAAGAATTAGTACTGTACACATATTTGCCCTCTATATACCCTTCACCAAACTGTGATATAGGGTATTATGTCTTTGTGCATATGTTTGTAACAGGCAAATGGAATCGAGATACACCCATGGTTCCTTTTGAGAATATGCATATAATCACTTTCTGAGACGATTTATGCATGTCCGTCTATCTGTTGATGTTAAATTGTAAACAAAGTACAGTTCGCATTTAAAATCCAGTTTGCATGAAATTTGGTACAGCTCATTGATTTGGTCCAAGGACGAACCCTATTAAAATTGAAGATTTAGAAATAGTTCCCATATATATTTTCGTCCAATTCAATGTATATGGTGCAGTAAAGTCCCTATATATCTTTCGATTTGAAATTTGGTACAGAGTACTGAATTAAGTCTAAAATTATGTGTGCTGAGTTTCGTGGAAATCGGTTCTGATTTAGATATAGATCACAAATATATTTTTGTCCGATTTGATGTTCATTGGAGCAACAAAGCCCCTATATATTTCTCGATTAAAGTCTGGGACGAGCTAAGTGAGATAGGTTACATATATCTCCTATATATATTTTGTCCGATTTGCAGTAAATGGTGCACTAAAGATCCATAGCTAGGTCGATTGAGCGTACTGAAGTTAATATAAAATTATCGCTGACAACTTTCCTTCAAATCGGTTTAGATATAGATATAGCATAGCTTCCAATAGTGCAGCATATCAAATAGTGTGTCTCAAGTTTGCTTTAAATCGATTTTCAAAATTTAGCATAGGCTGCAGAATGACATGTGTAATTATTGATGTTATTCGATTTACATATAGATAAAGGTGATATATTTAAGTTCGTTCAATTTCACGTCAATGTTCCTGGGAACATCTGTTAGGATACATATGTAGAATATACCCAAATTGATGAAGGGTATCATATAGTCGGCCCAGTCCGACTTTACTACTTTCCTTACTGGTCTCTATATTGTAAAACTCACAATATTACCAAAAATTTGAAAATGTTAGATTTTTGTTTTGATATGTGTCGTTCATAATCAGGTCTTGACATATGAAATCCAAATATATCCATCTACTAGCTGCATATTCAATTTAATCTCTAAAACATTTTCTTATCCGTGGGCAACATTGGGCCACAAAGGGTTAATGAGATTTACGCAGTATGTCTCATTAACCCTTTAAGGGGTTATAGTATCCAACGTTGTCATACCTCAAAAATATATCTGAGTAACGTGGGTGTAAATACGCATCGTTACAAGATAAGCGTGGTACGATCAAGGTAAAATGTACTTCTCATTGCATTTTAATCTATATATAAATATGTATATAGAAATTATATTGTTTGTGGACCCAAAAACACTGAACAGATTTTACTTAAATGTTCAGAGTACGTCATGCGATCCCATGGAAGTAACATAGGTTAGACAAAAGTACGAGTGGATGCGGTGTAATAACATCAAAAGTATTCATACATCTGAAAGAATATATGTATGTACATTTCCTATATGCGTATTTTAAGACTGGATGCAAATACGGATCCGATGAGGATATAATTTGGAACGATGACGATATGTTTTGAAATACATAAAATCCTTTGTATGCTTGCTTATTGAAATTTAAAGTTGATAACTTTGGTAGGGGGCAGCAAAGTGCCATGGGTCCAGCTAGTCGTATAATAAATGTGACCTGTACTTTGTTTGCAATTTAAATCAACAGACAAACGGACATGCGTAAATCAACTCAGAAAGTGATTCTATGCATATTCCCAAAAGGAACCATGGGTCTATCTCGATTCATTTTTGCCTGTTACAAACATATGCACCAAGACATAATACCTATACCACAGTGTGGAGATGGGTATAATAAATATATTCGTCCGATTTTATACAAACTTTTGTTTAATTAAGACACAATATTACCGACTTTGGTCCCTTCCTTATTGATTATACCTTGGTGTTAACTTCTTTGTTCTCATCAATTACATATTCAGTTCCATCCAAGTTATACACTCATATTTCAATCATTTAAAGAAAATCTGAATTAGATCTCTTATAATTTTCATTTCATTGTGCAACATTTATTTCTTCTGCATGTGTTCACATTTCAAACCACACAAACACGAACACACCTAAACATATATCTTTTGTGGCATTTTACAATT
>NW_026881176.1:0-10970 GCF_032173495.1 Musca vetustissima | reverse complement strand
AAGGCAAAACTTGAGATTTTCTTACTTCGACATGGTAGTTGAGTTTGAGAAAACGGGTTGAGTTACAACCAAATTAAAAGCGCATATTGCATTACGTAGGCGTACTAATAAGAATTACAACATTGATTCTTTGATTACATGCACCAAAAAGTTTTTTCAGTACGTAGGTAAAGTTCACATTTTGAAGGCAAAATTTGAGATTTTCTTTCTTTGACATGGTAGTTGATTTTGAGAAAACGGGTTGAGTTACAACCAAACTAAGAGCGCATATAGCATTACGCAGACGTACTAATAAGAATTGCATCATTGATTCTTTGATTACATGCAAGAAAAAGTTTTTTCAGTATGTAGGTAAATTTCACTTTTGAAGGCAAAATTTGAGAATTTCTTACTTTGACATGGTAGTTGATTTTGAGAAAACGGGTTGAGTTACAACCAAACTAAAAGCGCATATAGCATTACGCAGACGTACCAATAAGAATTACAACATTGATTCTTTGATTACATGCACCAACAAGTTTTTTCAGTATGTAGGTAAATTTCACATTTTGAAGGCAAAATTTGAGATTTTCTTACTTTGACATGGTAGTTGATTTTGAGAAAACGGGTTGAGTTACAACCAAACTAAAAGCGCATATAGGTAGGTAGATTTCACATTTTGAAGGCAAAATTTGAGATTTTCTTACTTTGACATGGTAGTTGATTTTGAGAAAACGGGTTGAGTTACAACCAAACTAAAAGCGCATATAGCATTACGCAGACGTACTAATAAGAATTACAACATTGATTCTTTGATTACATGCACCAAAAAGTTTTTTCAGTATGTAGGTAAATTTCACATTTTGAAGGCAAAATTTGAGATTTTCTTACTTTGACATGGTAGTTGATTTTGAGAAAACGGGTTGAGTTACAACCAAACTAAAAGCGCATATAGCATTACGCAGACGTACTAATAAGAATTACAACATTGATTCTTTGATTACATGCACCAAAAAGTTTTTTCAGTATGTAGGTAAATTTCACATTTTGAAGGCAAAATTTGAGATATTCTTACTTTGACATGGTAGTTGATTTTGAGAAAACGGGTTGAGTTACAACCAAACTAAAAGCGCATATAGCATTACGCAGACGTACTAATAAGAATTACAACATTGATTCTTTGATTACATGCACCAAAAAGTTTTTTCAGTATGTAGGTAAATTTCACATTTTGAAGGCAAAATTTGAGATTTTCTTACTTTGACATGGTAGTTGATTTTGAGAAAACGGGTTGAGTTACAACCAAACTAAAAGCGCATATAGCATTACGCAGACGTACTAATAAGAATTACAACATTGATTCTTTGATTACATGCACCAAAAAGTTTTTTCAGTATGTAGGTAAATTTCACATTTTGAAGGCAAAGTTGAGATTTTCTTACTTTGACATGGTAGTTGATTTTGAGAAAACGGGTTGAGTTACAACCAAACTAAAAGCGCATATAGCATTACGCAGACGTACTAATAAGAATTACAACATTGATTCTTTGATTACATGCACCAAAAAAGTTTTTTCAGTATGTAGGTAAATTTCACATTTTGAAGGCAAAATTTGAGATTTTCTTACTTTGACATGGTAGTTGATTTTGAGAAAACGGGCATTGCAACACTGATCCTTTGATTACATGCACCAAAAAGTTTTTTCAGTATGTAGGTAAATTTCACATTTTGAAGGCAAAATTTGAGATTTTCTTACTTTGACATGGTAGTTGATTTTGAGAAAACGGGTTGAGTTACAACCAAACTAAAAGCGCATATAGCATTACGCAGACGTACTAATAAGAATTACAACATTGATTCTTTGATTACATGCACCAAAAAGTTTTTTCAGTATGTAGGTAAATTTCACATTTTGAAGGCAATGTTGAGATTTTCTTACTTTGACATGGTAGTTGATTTTGAGAAAACGGGTTGAGTTACAACCAAACTAAAAGCGCATATAGCATTACGCAGACGTACTAATAAGAATTACAACATTGATTCTTTGATTACATGAACCAAAAAGTTTTTTCAGTATGTAGGTAAATTTCACATTTTGAAGGCAAAATTTGAGAATTTCTTACTTTGACATGGTAGTTGATTTTGAGAAAACGGGTTGAGTTACAACCAAACTAAAAGCGCATATAGCATTACGCAGACGTACTAATAAGAATTACAACATTGATTCTTTGATTACATGCACCAAAAAGTTTTTTCAGTATGTAGGTAAATTTCACATTTTGAAGGCAAAGTTGAGATTTTCTTACTTTGACATGGTAGTTGATTTTGAGAAAACGGGTTGAGTTACAACCAAACTAAAAGCGCATATAGCATTACGCAGACGTACTAATAAGAATTACAACATTGATTCTTTGATTACATGCACCAAAAAGTTTTTTCAGTATGTAGGTAAATTTCACATTTTGAAGGCAAAGTTGAGATTTTCTTACTTTGACATGGTAGTTGATTTTGAGAAAACGGGTTGAGTTACAACCAAACTAAAAGCGCATATAGCATTACGCAGACGTACTAATAAGAATTACAACATTGATTCTTTGATTACATGCACCAAAAAGTTTTTTCAGTATGTAGGTAAATTTCACATTTTGAAGGCAAAATTTGAGATTTTCTTACTTTGACATGGTAGTTGATTTTGAGAAAACGGGTTGAGTTACAACCAAACTAAAAGCGCATATAGCATTACGCAGACGTACTAATAAGAATTACATCATTGATTCTTTGATTACATGCACCAAAAAGTTTTTTCAGTATGTAGGTAAATTTCACATTTTGAAGGCAAAATTTGAGATTTTCTTACTTTGACATGGTAGTTGATTTTGAGAAAACGGGTTGAGTTACAACCAAACTAAAAGCGCATATAGCATTACGCAGACGTACTAATAAGAATTACATCATTGATTCTTTGATTACATGCACCAAAAAGTTTTTTCAGTAGGTAGGTAAATTTCACATTTTGAAGGCAAAATTTGACGACATGGTAGTTGATTTTGAGAAAACGGGTTGAGTTACAACCAAACTAATAAGAATTACATCATTGATTCTTTGATTACATGCACCAAAAAGTTTTTTCAGTATGTAGGTAAATTTCACATTTTGAAGGCAACATTTGAGATTTTCTTACTTTGACATGGTAGTTGATTTTGAGAAAACGGGTTGAGTTACAACCAAACTAAAAGCGCATATAGCATTACGCAGACGTACTAATAAGAATTACAACATTGATTCTTTGATTACATGCACCAAAAAGTTTTTTCAGTATGTAGGTAAATTTCACATTTTGAAGGCAAAATTTGAGATTTTCTTACTTTGACATGGTAGTTGATTTTGAGAAAACGGGTTGAGTTACAACCAAACTAAAAGCGCATATTGCATTACGCAGACGTACTAATAAGAATTACAACATTGATTCTTTGATTACATGCACCAAAAAGTTTTTTCAGTATGTAGGTAAAGTTCACATTTTGAAGGCAAAATTTGAGATTTTCTTACTTTGACATGGTAGTTGATTTTGAGAAAACGGGTTGAGTTACAACCAAACTAAAAGCGCATATAGCATTACGCAGACGTACTAATAAGAATTACATCATTGATTCTTTGATTACATGCAAGAAAAAGTTTTTTCAGTATGTAGGTAAATTTCACTTTTGAAGGCAAAATTTGAGAATTTCTTACTTTGACATGGTAGTTGATTTTGAGAAAACGGGTTGAGTTACAACCAAACTAAAAGCGCATATAGCATTACGCAGACGTACTAATAAGAATTACAACATTGATTCTTTGATTACATGCACCAAAAAGTTTTTTCAGTATGTAGGTAAATTTCACATTTTGAAGGCAAAATTTGAGATTTTCTTACTTTGACATGGTAGTTGATTTTGAGAAAACGGGTTGAGTTACAACCAAACTAAAAGCGCATATAGCATTACGCAGACGTACTAATAAGAATTACAACATTGATTCTTTGATTACATGCACCAAAAAGTTTTTTCAGTATGTAGGTAAATTTCACATTTTGAAGGCAAAATTTGAGATTTTCTTAATTTGACATTGTAGTTGACTTTGAGAAAACGGGTTGAGTTACAACCAAACTAAAAGCGCATATAGCATTAAGCAGACGTACTAATAAGAATTACATCATTGATTCTTTGATTACATGCACCAAAAAGTTTTTTCAGTATGTAGGTAAATTTCACATTTTGAAGGCAAAATTTGAGATTTTCTTACTTTGACATGGTAGTTGAGTTTGAGAAAACGGGTTGAGTTACAACCAAACTAAAAGCGCATATTGCATTACGCAGACGTACTAATAAGAATTACAACATTAATTCTTTGATTACATGCACCAAAAATTTTTTTCAGTATGTAGGTAAAGTTCACATTTTGAAGGCAAAACTTGAGATTTTCTTACTTTGACATGGTAGTTGATTTTGAGAAAACGGGTTGAGTTACAACCAAACTAAAAGCGCATATAGCATTACGCAGACGTACTAATAAGAATTACATCATTGATTCTTTGATTACATGCAAGAAAAAGTTTTTTCAGTATGTAGGTAAATTTCACATTTTGAAGGCAAAATTTGAGAATTTCTTACTTTGACATGGTAGTTGATTTTGAGAAAACGGGTTGAGTTACAACCAAACTAAAAGCGCATATAGCATTACGCAGACGTACTAATAAGAATTACAACATTGATTCTTTGATTACATGCACCAAAAAGTTTTTTCAGTATGTAGGTAAATTTCACATTTTGAAGGCAAAGTTGAGATTTTCTTACTTTGACATGGTAGTTGATTTTGAGAAAACGGGTTGAGTTACAACCAAACTAAAAGCGCATATAGCATTACGCAGACGTACTAATAAGAATTACAACATTGATTCTTTGATTACATGCACCAAAAAGTTTTTTCAGTATGTAGGTAAATTTCACATTTTGAAGGCAAAGTTGAGATTTTCTTACTTTGACATGGTAGTTGATTTTGAGAAAACGGGTTGAGTTACAACCAAACTAAAAGCGCATATAGCATTACGCAGACGTACTAATAAGAATTACACCATTGATTCTTTGATTACATGCACCAAAAAGTTTTTTCAGTATGTAGGTAATTTCACATTTTGAAGGCAAAATTTGAGATTTTCTTACTTTGACATGGTAGTTGATTTTGAGAAAACGGGTTGAGTTACAACCAAACTAAAAGCGCATATAGCATTACGCAGACGTACTAATAAGAATTACATCATTGATTCTTTGATTACATGCACCAAAAAGTTTTTTCAGTATGTAGGTAAATTTCACATTTTGAAGGCAAAATTTGAGATTTTCTTACTTTGACATGGTAGTTGATTTTGAGAAAACGGGTTGAGTTACAACCAAACTAAAAGCGCATATAGCATTACGCAGACGTACTAATAAGAATTACATCATTGATTCTTTGATTACATGCACCAAAAAGTTTTTTCAGTATGTAGGTAAATTTCACATTTTGAAGGCAAAATTTGAGATTTTCTTACTTTGACATGGTAGTTGATTTTGAGAAAACGGGTTGAGTTACAACCAAACTAAAAGCGCATATAGCATTACGCAGACGTACTAAAAGTTTTCTCAGTATGTAGGTAAATTTCACATTTTGAAGGCAAAATTTGAGATTTTCTTACTTTGACATTGTAGTTGATTTTGAGAAAACGGGTTGAGTTACAACCAAACTAAAAGCGCATATAGCATTACGCAGACGTACTAATAAGAATTACAACATTGATTCTTTGATTACATGCACCAAAAAGTTTTTTCAGTATGTAGGTAAAGTTCACATTTTGAAGGCAAAATTTGAGATTTTCTTACTTTGACATGGTAGTTGATTTTGAGAAAACGGGTTGAGTTACAACCAAACTAAAAGCGCATATAGCATTACGCAGACGTACTAATAAGAATTACATCATTGATTCTTTGATTACATGCAAGAAAAAGTTTTTTCAGTATGTAGGTAAATTTCACATTTTGAAGGCAAAATTTGAGAATTTCTTACTTTGACATGGTAGTTGATTTTGAGAAAACGGGTTGAGTTACAACCAAACTAAAAGCGCATATAGCATTACGCAGACGTACTAATAAGAATTACAACATTGATTCTTTGATTACATGCACCAAAAAGTTTTTTCAGTATGTAGGTAAATTTCACATTTTGAAGGCAAAATTTGAGATTTTCTTACTTTGACATGGTAGTTGATTTTGAGAAAACGGGTTGAGTTACAACCAAACTAAAAGCGCATATAGCATTACGCAGACGTACTAATAAGAATTACAACATTGATTCTTTGATTACATGCACCAAAAAGTTTTTTCAGTATGTAGGTAAATTTCACATTTTGAAGGCAAAATTTGAGATTTTCTTACTTTGACATGGTAGTTGATTTTGAGAAAACGGGTTGAGTTACAACCAAACTAAAAGCGCATATAGCATTACGCAGACGTACTAATAAGAATTACAACATTGATTCTTTGATTACATGCACCAAAAAGTTTTTTCAGTATGTAGGTAAATTTCACATTTTGAAGGCAAAATTTGAGATTTTCTTACTTTGACATGGTAGTTGATTTTGAGAAAACGGGTTGAGTTACAACCAAACTAAAAGCGCATATAGCATTACGCAGACGTACTAATAAGAATTACAACATTAATTCTTTGATTACATGCACCAAAAAGTTTTTTCAGTATGTAGGTAAAGTTCACATTTTGAAGGCAAAACTTGAGATTTTCTTACTTTGACATGGTAGTTGATTTTGAGAAAACGGGTTGAGTTACAACCAAACTAAAAGCGCATATAGCATTACGCAGACGTACTAATAAGAATTACATCATTGATTCTTTGATTACATGCAAGAAAAAGTTTTTTCAGTATGTAGGTAAATTTCACATTTTGAAGGCAAAATTTGAGAATTTCTTACTTTGACATGGTAGTTTTTTCAGTATGTAGGTAAATTTCACATTTTGAAGGCAAAATTTGATATTTTCTTACTTGACTTAATTGCTTTGAAAACGGGTTGAGTTACAACCAAACTAAAAGCGCATATAGCATTACGCAGACGTACTAATAAGAATTACAACATTGATTCTTTGATTACATGCACCAAAAAGTTTTTTCAGTATGTAGGTAAATTTCACATTTTGAAGGCAAAATTTGAGATTTTCTTACTTTGACATGGTAGTTGATTTTGAGAAAACGGGTTGAGTTACAACCAAACTAAAAGCGCATATAGCATTACGCAGACGTACTAATAAGAATTACAACATTGATTCTTTGATTACATGCACCAAAAAGTTTTTTCAGTATGTAGGTAAATTTCACATTTTGAAGGCAAAATTTGAGATTTTCTTACTTTGACATGGTAGTTGATTTTGAGAAAACGGGTTGAGTTACAACCAAACTAAAAGCGCATATAGCATTACGCAGACGTACTAATAAGAATTACAACATTGATTCTTTGATTACATGCACCAAAAAGTTTTTTCAGTATGTAGGTAAAAAGTTCACATTTTGAAGGCAAAATTTGAGATTTTCTTACTTTGACATGGTAGTTGATTTTGAGAAAACGGGTTGAGTTACAACCAAACTAAAAGCGCATATAGCATTACGCAGACGTACTAATAAGAATTACATCATTGATTCTTTGATTACATGCACCAAAAAGTTTTTTCAGTATGTAGGTAAATTTCACATTTTGAAGGCAAAATTTGAGATTTTCTTACTTTGACATGGTAGTTGATTTTGAGAAAACGGGTTGAGTTACAACCAAACTAAAAGCGCATATAGCATTACGCAGACGTACTAATAAGAATTACAACATTGATTCTTTGATTACATGCACCAAAAAGTTTTTTCAGTATGTAGGTAAATTTCACATTTTGAAGGCAAAATTTGAGATTTTCTTACTTTGACATGGTAGTTGATTTTGAGAAAACGGGTTGAGTTACAACCAAACTAAAAGCGCATATAGCATTACGCAGACGTACTAATAAGAATTACAACATTGATTCTTTGATTACATGCACCAAAAAGTTTTTTCAGTATGTAGGTAAATTTCACATTTTGAAGGCAAAATTTGAGATTTTCTTACTTTGACATGGTAGTTGATTTTGAGAAAACGGGTTGAGTTACAACCAAACTAAAAGCGCATATAGCATTACGCAGACGTACTAATAAGAATTACAACATTGATTCTTTGATTACATGCACCAAAAAGTTTTTTCAGTATGTAGGTAAATTTCACATTTTGAAGGCAAAATTTGAGATTTTCTTACTTTGACATGGTAGTTGATTTTGAGAAAACGGGTTGAGTTACAACCAAACTAAAAGCGCATATAGCATTACGCAGACGTACTAATAAGAATTACAACATTGATTCTTTGATTACATGCACCAAAAAGTTTTTTCAGTATGTAGGTAAAGTTCACATTTTGAAGGCAAAACTTGAGATTTTCTTACTTTGACATGGTAGTTGATTTTGAGAAAACGGGTTGAGGTACAACCAAACTAAAAGCGCATATAGCATTACGCAGACGTACTAATAAGAATTACATCATTGATTCTTTGATTACATGCAAGAAAAAGTTTTTTCAGTATGTAGGTAAATTTCACATTTTGAAGGCAAAATTTGAGAATTTCTTACTTTGACATGGTAGTTGATTTTGAGAAAACGGGTTGAGTTACAACCAAACTAAAAGCGCATATAGCATTACGCAGACGTACTAATAAGAATTACAACATTGATTCTTTGATTACATGCACCAAAAAGTTTTTTCAGTATGTAGGTAAATTTCACATTTTGAAGGCAAAGTTGAGATTTTCTTACTTTGACATGGTAGTTGATTTTGAGAAAACGGGTTGAGTTACAACCAAACTAAAAGCGCATATAGCATTACGCAGACGTACTAATAAGAATTACAACATTGATTCTTTGATTACATGCACCAAAAAGTTTTTTCAGTATGTAGGTAAATTTCACATTTTGAAGGCAAAATTTGAGATTTTCTTACTTTGACATGGTAGTTGATTTTGAGAAAACGGGTTGAGTTACAACCAAACTAAAAGCGCATATAGCATTACGCAGACGTACTAATAAGAATTACAACATTGATTCTTTGATTACATGCACCAAAAAGTTTTTTCAGTATGTAGGTAAATTTCACATTTTGAAGGCAAAATTTGAGATTTTCTTACTTTGACATGGTAGTTGATTTTGAGAAAACGGGTTGAGTTACAACCAAACTAAAAGCGCATATAGCATTACGCAGACGTACTAATAAGAATTACAACATTGATTCTTTGATTACATGCACCAAAAAGTTTTTTCAGTATGTAGGTAAATTTCACATTTTGAAGGCAAAATTTGAGATTTTCTTACTTTGACATGGTAGTTGATTTTGAGAAAACGGGTTGAGTTACAACCAAACTAAAAGCGCATATAGCATTACGCAGACGTACTAATAAGAATTACAACATTGATTCTTTGATTACATGCACCAAAAAGTTTTTTCAGTATGTAGGTAAATTTCACATTTTGAAGGCAAAATTTGAGATTTTCTTACTTTGACATGGTAGTTGATTTTGAGAAAACGGGTTGAGTTACAACCAAACTAAAAGCGCATATAGCATTACGCAGACGTACTAATAAGAATTACATCATTGATTCTTTGATTACATGCACCAAAAAGTTTTTTCAGTATGTAGGTAAATTTCACATTTTGAAGGCAAAATTTGAGATTTTCTTACTTTGACATGGTAGTTGATTTTGAGAAAACGGGTTGAGTTACAACCAAACTAAAAGCGCATATAGCATTACGCAGACGTACTAATAAGAATTACAACATTGATTCTTTGATTACATGCACCAAAAAGTTTTTTCAGTATGTAGGTAAATTTCACATTTTGAAGGCAAAATTTGAGATTTTCTTACTTTGACATGGTAGTTGATTTTGAGAAAACGGGTTGAGTTACAACCAAACTAAAAGCGCATATAGCATATGTAGGTAAATTTCACATTTTGAAGGCAAAATTTGAGATTTTCTTACTTTGACATGGTAGTTGATTTTGAGAAAACGGGTTGAGTTACAACCAAACTAAAAGCGCATATAGCATTACGCAGACGTACTAATAAGAATTACAACATTGATTCTTTGATTACATGCACCAAAAAGTTTTTTCAGTATGTAGGTAAATTTCACATTTTGAAGGCAAAATTTGAGATTTTCTTACTTTGACATGGTAGTTGATTTTGAGAAAACGGGTTGAGTTACAACCAAACTAAAAGCGCATATAGCATTACGCAGACGTACTAATAAGAATTACAACATTGATTCTTTGATTACATGCACCAAAAAGTTTTTTCAGTATGTAGGTAAATTTCACATTTTGAAGGCAAAATTTGAGATTTTCTTACTTTGACATGGTAGTTGATTTTGAGAAAACGGGTTGAGTTACAACCAAACTAAAAGCGCATATAGCATTACGCAGACGTAATAATAAGAATTACAACATTGATTCTTTGATTACATGCACCAAAAAGTTTTTTCAGTTTGTAGGTAAATTTCACATTTTGAAGGCAAAATTTGAGATTTTCTTACTTTGACATGGTAGTTGATTTTGAGAAAACGGGTTGAGTTACAACCAAACTAAAAGCGCATATAGCATTACGCATACGTACTAATAAGAATTACAACATTGATTCTTTGATTACATGCACCAAAAAGTTTTTTCAGTATGTAGGTAAAGTTCACATTTTGAAGGCAAAATTTGAGATTTTCTTACTTTGTCATGGTAGTTGATTTTGAGAAAACGGGTTGAGTTACAACCAAACTAAAAGCGCATATAGCATTACGCAGACGTACTAATAAGAATTACATCATTGATTCTTTGATTACATGCAAGAAAAAGTTTT
>NW_026881175.1:0-10859 GCF_032173495.1 Musca vetustissima | reverse complement strand
TTTTTTTTCATCTACTGGTTCAGTTACATATCTAGGTTCACCCACAATTCAAATTGTACAAAATTTAGTACACATTAGTAAACAATTTTAAAACTTCCTACATGTCTCGATCTTACACCCCAACAGTGATCCTGACTCCAAATTTCATGATTCTAGCTCTATTGCTTCGCATAAAATTCAATTTGTACCAAATTTAGTACCATTTAGTACCCATGAATATAAATTACTGAAACTGGGTAAAAAAATTCCAAAACTACGTACATTCCCAATCTATACTCCGACGGTAATGTTAATTTCAAATTTCAGGATTCCAGCTCGATTTGTATCTCCAAATTAAATTTGTACCAAATATAGTATCATATAGTACTTTTCGTACACATGAGTACACATCTCATCCCTAATTCGCATTCCAAATTTCAAGTTTTTAGCTCTATCAATTCGCCAAATACAAATGGTATCACATTTAGTAAGTTTTAGTATTTTTGGTACCGTTCTGAGACGAATTTCAAAAACGCTTTTGTACATCTTCCTAACTTTACATCAGTGACCCACATTCCAAATTTCAGAATTCTAGCTCTTCTCGTTCGCCTAATACAAAGGGTGCTAAGAATCTCCAAACCAAAAATTGCCAATATTGGTCCTCTATTCATCGTAGCCCCCATATAAAGCCACTTTCCGATTTTCGGAATTTTGAGCATTTTGGGCATGTTTTTCAACCGAATAGACTGTAATTTGGTATTGTGGGGTATCATTAGGTGCCAGATCTTCATACCAAAAATTATCAACATTGGACCATTATTTAAGATAGGTCCCATATGGCGGTATCTTTAAAATGTCGATATTTTGGGTAAGTTTTTGAACATTTTTAATCGAATTGGATGCAATTTTAAATTTTGGGTTCTTCTGAGGTAGAAACTCATCGTACCAAAAATTGTGATCATTGATCCATGTTTCGGGACAGACCCGATATGTACCCCCCGATATTCGATATTTTGCGGATCTTGGGCAAGTTTTTCAATCTAGCTCGAATTTAATATTTTGCATCCTATTTAGGTGGCAAATCTTCCTAGCAAAATGTATGAATATTGGTCAAATTTTCGAGGTAGCCCCCATACGACAGTACCTCTGATATTCGATATTTTGCGGATCTTGGACAAGGTTTTGATCTTTTGAGTTATAATTAGACGACAAATCTTCCCACCAAAAATTACAAATATCGGCCCACTCTTTAAGGTAGTCCCATATAGCTGTACCTCTGAAATTTCAATATTTTGCGGATCTTGGGCGTGTTTTTTAACCAAATTGGCTCTATATTGATATTTTGAGTTCTCAGTTGGTGGCAAATCTTCCTACCAAAATTTACGAATATTGGCCTCAGTTTGGAGGTATCTCCCATACGACCATGTACCGTTGATATTCGATATTTTGGGGATCTTGAATATTTTTTCAACCGAATTGAATCGATTTTGATATTTTGAGTTCCCACCAAAAATGATAAATAGCGGTCCACTTTTAAGGATAGTCCCCATATAGAGGTACTTCCATATATTTCGTATTTTGCGGATTTTGGGTGCGTTTTTCAACCGAAGTGGGTGTAACTTCATATTTTGGGTTATCTTTGGATGCCCGATCTACCTACCAAAAATATCAATCAATATCAGTTCAGGTCTTGGTATAGTCCCCATATAACGGACCCCCAAATATATTTTAAGTGTTTTGGCCATATTTTCCAACCGAATATGTTAATACATATTACGAAGTAGCTATAATTTGGCATAGCGGAAGGTAAAAATTTGCTTCCTTGAACATATAAGTCCATATTTGTATATAACCCACATACAGAAGCCTCTCGTCAATTTTGGTATTTTCGAGATCCTAAACCAATTTTCCAATAGGTAGGCTTGTAGTGTACTATTTCAGTTTTCCCTAGAAGCAATTTTCTATGGCATTGCCTCTATATGGAAGTTGCATGGTGTAGGGTATAAAAAATCGTCCTGGCCGGTCCTTTTCTTTTGCTGGTTTTTTATTCTTTATATTTTTCACGTTTTTTATTTTTGGTTGTTTACTGTTTTCGGACACTCGGCAATTATACGTCAAAAGGATTTGCGAAATTCTACGTTATCCTCGAACTGAAAACTTTAACGTAGAGAAAAAATAATTTTTTTTCTAGCAAAGAAAACAAAGTTTTAAGGCATCATTTAGTGGCCATTTTGTGCTGCAGTATTTTTTCGCTAAGTTAAATTTTTCATAAGCAGAGTGGAGGAGGGAAAACATTTTAAAGTCCAATTGCAGGAATATTTAAATAGTTTTACTGCATACAATATTTCCCTTCGGAGATTTTCCACTATGCCGAAAATTCTTTCAACTATTGCTATGTTTGTCCATGCATATTTCCATCCTTCCCTCAACCTCAACCCCTTTGACCCTTTGTTCATTTTCATCCTGCTCAGCAAATGACTTTTGAAGCATTTAATTCCTAAGAAGTGTTAATTTGGCAATTGCAATGCAAAGGGTGTTCAGAAGCTTGTTAAGCTTAGCACTCACACACAGACACATACTTAAACACATTCACATCGTTCATTTGGTAGCAAAAGAAGGATACAAAGTCAACTTAGAAGGACATAATTACCATTATTTGTATGTTACGAGCTAATAGAAGGGGTAACAGTCCGGTTGGGGGAAGGAAAACATAAACCTATTGCTTGAGCTAAGTGCGTTTGGGTATTATTGGCCACATTCTTCAAGGGAAGGGTGTATTTTGTAAATGTCGTCTTAAAGGAAAGGATGAAAGGAAATAAAAGGGAAATGGGATATCAGGTCATTTATGATTATTGCTGAAGGAATAATAAGTTTACAAGGTAAATAGTATTTGTTTAATATTTATCCAATGACTTTGGACAGGCGTGGTTTTTTTTTTGAATATTTTTTCAAGGACTATTAACAGACGTGGATTTTTTTTTTTTTGGAATATTGTCTCGAGGTCTATCAATAGGCGTCAATTTTTATACCCTATGGAGGGTATATTAATTTTGTCATTCCGTTTGTAACTCATCGAAATATTAATTGTCGACCCTCTAAAGTATATATATTCTTGATCAGGGTAAAATTCTAAGACGACCTAGCCATGTCCATCTGTCCGTCCATCTGTTGTAAACACGATATCTTCTGAAAGAATTTACATAGGGTGCTGAAATTTTGCTTAGGTTTGTCTTTTGTCTGTTGGAAGGTCAAGTTCGAAGATGGAATATATCGGTCCACGTTTAGGCATAGCTCCCATATAACGGTACACCCCAATTTTCGGTATTTTGCGCTTCTTGAGCACGTTTTGCAACCGAATTCCCTGAAATTTGGTACATTGGGTTCCTATTGGGTACTAAATGTCTCCACATAAAGTTATGAATATAGGTACCTCCTAATTTTCAGTATTTTGGGAGTTTTGATCGTATTTTTCCACCGAATTAGCATATAAGTGTACTCCCCAATTGTCGGTATTTTGGGGTTCTTGAGCTCGTTTTTCTACCGCCCCTTTTTGGGGTAGTTTGGTTCTAAGAGTCTGTCGTTATCATTCCACCTGCGGAGGATATCGAGATAAAAAGCTAGAACGTAAGGTTCGATAATGAACTATATATGAATAATAACCCGGAATGACCGATATTCCCCATCTTCGAACTTGAACCAAATTTGGAAGAAATAATAAGAGTGGGAAAATTTGGAATGAGATCAAAATTTTCAGAAGAAACATGGGGTCTAGGACCAATATTTCCATGAGGCACATTTTCACCGTGTCAAAGTGTATACACCCTCATCAGCCATAAGGCTGAGGGTATAATTATCCATTAAAAATTTCTGAAATTTGTAATATGGATTACATAATCGGTTTGTAGAAATGTCGGTATAGGTCCACTTTTTAATATTTTCCTATATTTTCATTTCATGTACCTGTCAGTATACCTATGGTGGAGGGTATCCAAAGTGCGGCCCGGCCGAACTTAACGCCTTTTCACTTGTTTAAAAATATTTTTTTTAAAGACTATCAACGGGCGTAGATTTTTATACCCTTCACAACACTGTGGTACAGGGTATTATGTCTTTGTACATATGTTTGTAACAGCCAAAAGGAATCGAGATAGACCCATGGTTCCTTTTGAGAATATGCATAGAATCACTTTCTGAGTCGATTTACGCATGTCTGTCTGTCCGTCCGTCTGTACACAAAGTACAGGTCGCATTTATGAACCGACTTGGATGGAATTTGCCACAAGTCTCTTATTTGGCCCAACGACGAACCCTATTAAAATTGAAAAAAAATCGGGTCAGATTTATATGTAGCTCCCATGTATATTTTCGTCTGATTTAAGGTAAATGGGGCACCAAAGTCCCTATTTATCTTTCGATTTGCACGAAATTTGCCATGGGGTACTGAATTCGGTCCAGAATGATGTGTGCTAACTTTCGTGAAAATCGCTTCAGATTTAGATATAGCTCCCGTATATATTTTCGTACGATTTAAGGTAAATGAGGCAGCAAAGTCCCTATATATCTTTCGATTTGCACGAAATTTGGCATAGGGTACTGAATTAAATTTGGAATGATGTGTGTAAAGTTTCGAGAAAATCGGTTCAGATTTAGATATAGCTCCCATATACATTTTCGTCCGATTTAAGGTAAATGGGGCACCAAAGTCCTATATATCTTTCGATTTACACGAAATTTGTCATAGGGTACGGAATTAGGTCCAGAATGACGTGTATTAAGTTTCGAGAAAATCGGTTCAGATTTACATATAGCTCCCATATATAGTTTCGTCCGATTTTATGTAAATTTAAAATTTAAGGTAAATGGGGCTACATATATATCTTTCGATTTACACGAAATTTGGCATGGGGGTACTCAATTAGGTTCAGAATGATGTGTTGTAAATTTCGTGAAAATCGGTTCAGATTTACATATACCTGCTATATGTACTTTCGCCCGATTTTAATGTTGGGCATGAATGGCATGTGTTGGGATTGACGTTAGTCGGTTTACTTATTGATAAAGATCGCATATTTAAGTTCGTTCAATTTCATGTCAATGTTCCTTCGAAAAGGTGACGCCTGTAGAATATACCCAAAGTGGTGAAGGGCATCATATAGTCGGCCCAGTTTGACTTTACTACTTTCCTTACTGGTTTTCTTATAGGAACAATTTTTTCGTATAGAAAAAAATCGTGAGAACCAATATTTTTCGTATAGAAAAAAACAGTTTAGGACTCAATTTTTTCGCATAGAAATAAATTCTTGTTAAGGCCCATTTTTTCGTATAGAAAGAAATTGTTCAAGGCCCAATTTCAGGACAATTTTTTTTTTCGAAAAGTAAGTTGGACAACGGTTTTTATATAAAAATCAGTCAATGAAAAAATTTCTTATAGAAAAATAACCCCCTTTCTTATTTGTTTTTGTATGTATAATTGACATGTTTATTGTTTAAGAAAACAATTAATTAATCAAATAAAGGACTATCTTTATTCCAAGTCCTAACACTTGCCTTTGCCAGACTAACTTATTAACATATTTCTACTATTTCCATTCATTCTTTTCATCTGCTTGTCCCCTCTAATTGTTCAAACATAAAAAATCTACTAAAGGCCAAGCTGTGAAGGACAACAGGACCTTCGAATGATTAATCAATGCAACAATTGCAGGGGACAAAGGAAAGAATAAAAGAAAAAAATAATTATAGATTTCCATATGCCCCATATATTTAATTAGTATAGTTAAATAGCTTTCATTTTCATATGTATGTACTTCATCACAAAAAATTGACTTTCATTGATATACAGTGGAACCATTTACCACACATGAGATATACACTTTATGAGATATTGAAGAAATGTGGTTCGTATTTTTTAAAATATTTTAGGGGACATTCAATTTCCAAATTTATTTTGGGGGGTTCCCCTTGTTTTCATTCGAAATTTGTTTTCCTATTACTTGAGGTCCCACTGCGTTCAATATAAAAATCCAGCGGTAATGTGCGTTTCAGTTTCCCAGCGACAAAACAGAAATATGAATGGGGGTGGAATAATACAAAATTTTTGTTTTAACATTAATTTTAATTAACTTTTGATGAAAGGAAACATTAACATCAAAGGGGGGAGAGGAGGGGCGAGTCGAACAGTGAATAATGGGAAATAAAACTAATGTACAACCCTCGAACATTTATAAATCTATATTAAAAGTTTTCATATCATCAACTACCTCCAGCCCCCTCTTTATGGCCACACTCACTCCCCTCAATCTGTCACATTACCCCCCGTCCTGTGTCCGACAACTTCCTTGCACACTTTTGCAATGTTGTTACAACAGTTTTTGCCAACTAACAGAACTTTCTCCCCTCTCCGGCTTCGCTTTAATACAAACAAAAACAACAACATCGACCAAAATAAACAGAGGTTTGTTTATGTTGCTGTTCTTGTTATTACTACCGCGCAGCATAAAGTAAACCGGATGCAGCCGGATATGCGAACATCAAATGACGCGTTTAAAGTTAAAAACAGCGGCGAAACTTTGTGTTTTTCCTCGCATGTTATTTGCAAATGCGCATTTTCTCTCTTTCATTCTGATGTTCCGCGACTCGTGGTCTATTACTTGCAACCAAATAATATAAAGGGGCAAGGAGGGGAGAAGCGAGTAATAAACAACTGGTAAACTAACTATGCAACATGAACAACATCAATAAAAAAAACAAAAAACATCAGCCAGTCATCCAAGCAGGCAGGCAGTAACATATAGTGAAGCGAACAAGTTCTGAAACCTCCAGAACGGAAACTTTTCAGACCAACAAAATGTTGTTTACTTCATTGTAAGTTTTGTAATAGTTGTTGTTGTTCGTGTTGTTGCTGATGTTGTTTAACATATTCCTATCGATTTCAAACTGTGTGTTGTGACTAGTTTGTTACTAGCTGAGGACATAGGAATTCGGGAAAAAAAATATTTCAAAGTAAATGTTAGGGATGTCTAAACTCAATATAAATCTCTGGATTTTTTTTCTTACGAAAAAAAAACGCTGTAACTTCAATTCCCATAATCTAGAAAACATTCGGCGAAACCTTCGGCCTCAAGAACGGAGGGCATTTTTCATAGCAAAATATTTACCTGAGATCTCAGTTCAAAAGAACTAAGGATCATTTTTTTCTATAAAAACCAGTAAGGAAAGTAGTAAAGTCGGACTGGGCCGACTATATGATACCCTTCACCACTTTGATTATACTCTGCATATGTATCCTAACAGACGTCGCCTTTTCGAAGGAACATTGACATGAAATTGTACGAATTTAAATCTAAATCTAAACCGATTTTCTCGAAACCTAACACACGAGCTATGGTAGGGACATTCAATTATAGTAACTTCAGTACATTGTACGAAAGTGTGTGCCGGTCGGCACACGAAAATATATATCGGAGCTAAATCTAAATCTGAACCGATTTTCACGAAACTTAGCACACATCATTCTGGACCTAATTCAGTACCCTATGCCAAATTTCGTGCAAATCGAAATTTCGTGCAAATAAGGACTTTGGAGCCTCATTTACCTTAAAACGGACGAAAATATATATGGGTGCTATATATAAATCAGACCCGATTTTCTCGAAATTTGGCACACGTAATTCTAGACTCAATTGAGTACGCCATGTAAAATTTCGCGCATATCGAAAGGTACCAAAGTCCCTAGTGCACCATTTAAATAAAATCGGACAAAAGTTATATGGGAGCTATATCTAAACCTGAACCGATTTTCTCGAAACTTAGCATATATCTGGACCCTATGCCAAATTTCGTGCAAATCGAAAGATATATAGGGACTTTGGTACACCATTTACCTTAAATCGGACGAAAAAATATATGGGAGCTGATCTAAATCTGAACCGATTTTCTCGAAACATGGCACACATCAATGTAGACACAATTCAGTGTACTATGCAAAATTTTTGTGCAAATCGAATGATATGTAGGGGCTTTGGAGTCCCATTTACCTTAAATCGGACAAAACTATATACGCGAGCTATATCTAAATCTGAACCGATTTTCACGAAACGTAGCACACATCATTCTGGATCTAATTCAGAACTCTATACAAAATTTCATGCAAATCGAAAAATATATAAGGACTTTGGTGCACCTTTTACATTAAATCGGGCCAACATATATATGGGAGCTATATCTAAATCTGAACCGAATTTCAGGAAACTTAACACACATCATTCTGGAACTAATTCAAAACTCTATGCCAAATTTTATGCAAATCGAAAGATATATAGGGACTTTGGTGCACCATTTACATTAAATCGGACGAAGATATACATGGGAGCTATATCTAAATCTGAACCAACTTTCCCCAATTTCAATAGGGTCCATCTTTGGGCCAAATAAGTGACCTATGCCAAATTTAATTCAATTCGGATCATAAATGCGACCTGTACTTTGTTTACAATTTAACATTGACAGGGACGGACGAACGGGCATGCATAAATCGACTCAGAAACTGATTCTGTGCATATTCTCAAAAGGAACCAATGTATTATGTCTTTGTGCATGTTACAAATATATGCACAAAGACATAATACCTTGTACCACAGTGTGGTGAAGGGTATAAAAATTCGCTGAGACCTCTGTTCCCAGAACTGAGGTTTATTTTTATATATATAAAAAAAACTGAGACCTCAATTCCCAGAAGGAAGGGAAATTTTGTCTATAGGAAATCACTGTGATTTAAGTTCCCAGAACAGAGGGCATTTTTTCTATAGACAATTTTTCCTGCGACCTAAGTTCAAGGAACAATTTTTTTCTTTAAAAAGACGTTGACACCTCATTTCCGAAAACTGACGTCTATTTCTCATCTATAGAAAAAATCAGTTTCAGAACGGAATGTAATTTTGTATCTATTGAAAAAAATCGATAAGTTCCTCAGAGGATTTTTTCTTAAAAAAATAAATTTAGCTGAGGGTTTTTTTTATTATTTTTGTAATTTTTTATAGAAAAACATCAACCTCTGGCGTCGCTAAGGTCCCGAGGATGATTGACAGCAAATATTTCAAGATTTGTTGAAATCTCAAGGAGTTTACTTGAGATCGATTGAAACAAATTATCTCGAAGTGAGATCCATTTTTTTTAAATAAAAACAGGTGTAACTGAGTTCCCAAGAAAAAAATTGTATGGATCCAAAAATTTTGTTCAGGTCTTGTTGATGTTCCGAGGATGTTCATTGTACAAAAGCATATACTCCATGTATTGATAAAGACCCCAGAAAAAACAACACACGTAGAATAGGTTCTTAAAAAAATGCTACAGAAAAAATTACCCCAAAAAGGGGTTTGTGAAAAAAAATACCTTGAAATAATGTTCATTGAAAATGCACGTTTTATTTTGCTCCCAAAAATCGACGCCCTATTTTGATAAAAAAAATCACGCTTATTTTGGTCCTAAAAAATGCAAGCCTTATTTTGGTCCAAAAAATCCAAGCCTTATTTTGTTCCTAAAAATATTCTTTATCCAGTGAGCAGAGCAGTATATATAGTCGGACGTGGCCAACCATACGATACCCTACACAACTACCATGGAACTCTAACTTTCTGGGGATTTTTATTGCGAGCCTGGGCAATATTTCGTGATAGTTGCACCCTCTTGCCCGATAAGAGGCCAACAGCATATCTTCCTTACACTGATATATTTTTCGAATATTACTAATATTCAGTACAGTCCTTCTAACTACTTGTCCAGATTCCCTTCACCGTGAGTTGTGTTGTGATGTTCCGCTTATAATTGTGGCCTATAGATCGACTAGAAAAAACACACAAAAAAGTATGTTTTCTGTCCAACTTATCCCAAAATTATTGCCAGATCATCACCGAAAATTATAGGAGTTGTCCTTGACCACACCTGGATCCTCATGGAAAATTTCCAAGCGGTCAGCACTATATTTCCGCCCTACAGTGTGGTTATGGGTTACTAAATATATGAATACATAATCACCTGTAAATATTTAAGTGTAACTCCCACATCCGAGAACACACGACAATATAATTGGTATCAATTTAAAGGTCAACCACTCCTCTTGGATATACTATCAACTTCCCGAGTCTATCTGCATTATGATGATAATGCGTTTTAAACAACAACGCCAACTTCCTTCCAGGATTGTTGTAATGTAGTGTTGACTGACGAAAGTATGTGGACCAAAGCGTCTTTATGTCCTGGCCATTATGTGTATTCAAATGTATGTATGTATGGATGTGTATGCACGTCCCTACAAACTTCATGATAAACTATTTTTATTACTTATTCCCTACTTTTAACAAAAGCATCGGACATCAAAGAATACACAAAAGACCGAGAATGAGGCGAATGAAACACCATGAAAATGAGTCCAAGTGGACCGGACGATGAATAAAAAATTGCAAAGCGATGTTGTTGTTGTTGCATTCGAAGATCCTGCTGACTGGCTGGCTTACCCCAGCTAGCCAGCTAACTCAGCTCGTTTTAAATTCGTTTCTTTTCTTTTCATTCTTGTTTTAATTCTGCACTTTTGCTACTTTCATTTGGAAGTTTGTCTTTGAACGGAGGTCAATGGAGAATTCGCTTTTTTTTCTGTGATGGCATTCTTGTGCGGAAAACATGAAAATGGACTTTTGTTGTTGGTTGTTTTGATTTCATTTTTTTATTTTTTCATTTTCTTTTTCTATGCTGTCATAGAAGCTTTGTTATGAATATCAACTAAAAATCGAAGGAAGAAGAAGAAAACGTTGGGAATAGGGGAATAAATGAGCAATGGATGGACCGACGCTTTATGCCCTATGGTGTCGTGTTATAAATGAGAATAG
>NW_026881174.1:0-10743 GCF_032173495.1 Musca vetustissima | reverse complement strand
AGAAAATATTTTTGGGGAGCAAAAAAAATATTTTTGGGGAGCAAGACAAGGCGTGGATTAAAAAAAAAAATATTTTTGGGGATCAAGTTGTTTAAAGATATAGACAAGACGTGGATTTTTTAAGAAAATATTTTTGGGGAGACAGACAAGGCATGCATTTAAAAAAAAAATATTTTTGGGGAGCAAGACAGGGCGTGGATTAAAAAAATATATATTTTTGGGGGTCATGTTGTTTAAAGATATAGTCCCCAATTTTTTTTATAAATCCAGGCCTTTTGATAGTCTCTAAGAAATATTTTTTAAAAATCCACGCTTTGTGGAGTCCTTGAAAAAATATGTTTTAAATATTCTTAAATCCAGGTCTTATGATAGTCCCTAAGAAATATTATTTAAAAGGCTTTTTGATAGTCCCTGAAAAAATATTCTTTAAAAAATCCACGCCTTGTGTTGGTCTCTCAAAAAATATTCTTTAAAAATCTACGCCTTTTGGTAGTCCTTGAAAAAATATTACTTGAAAATTAAAATAACCTTTGTTTCATTCTTTGAAATTAAAATTCTAATAATTATTACATTTTATCTAAAAAGAGCAAAGATTACATCTTAACTTCTTGAGATTGAATGTCATGTAAATAATCCAATTCATGACAAAAATGTAATGAAATATTCTCCTCTGCTGTAATGAATTTATACCTCATATATGCAGACTGCATTCCAGGTATCATTATTTCTATTTCGAAATTCTCTCCTCCCTCTCCCCCCTCCTCGTTATTCATCTCACCATATCATCCTTGCTAACGACATTCTTTAGAAAATCCTCTTCATAATTTTATATTCAATTTAAACCATTAACACTGGATGCTGTGCTCGCATTCTCTACAGAATTTATCCAGGTGAATGTGAATATCCGCCCAGAATGACGGTGACTGCCTGTTTAGTGTTGTTGTGGCATAAAATATAAGTTCAAGTAGCAGCATCGCATAGATTGTATTATAATAATGCCATGGTTATGTTGTGGAAATGTGTCTGCCTGCATGGGTTGGTGTATGTGTGTGTGTGGTTTTATGTATGGGTGTGTGTGGCTTGTGTGATAAAACGTTGTAAAGAATAGGTAGATGATTTCATGCATTCTGCTAGCATGGAATCTTGTGATCTTGACAGTAAATATTTTTAATTTGCGGTGTATGAGATACACCACAAACGAATATTTTTGTATTTTATTTTGATTATCAGGAAATGGGTTATATGGTACAAAGACAAAACCTATTGAAATTGGTGAGAATCAGAGTTTGATATTATTCCCATATATAATATATTTATGTTCAATTAATAATAATGATCCAATGTTCCAATGATGAAATTCGTACTGTATATATATTCTTGAACTATTTCAGGTTTGTAGGTCTTATGGATCTTGAAAAATATTCTTCATTAAATACATGTTAGAAAACCAGATGGGTCTTGAGAAATTATCTTTTTTTTTTTAAATCCAGGTTTATAGGTTTAATGGACCTTAAAAAAGTAATAAGTATTTTAAATAATCCATGCCTTGTCTTGCCATCTAAAAATATATATTTTCTTAATAATCCACTCCCCTTGTCAAACTTCCTAAAAATATTTTTAAATAATTTACGCCTTGTGTTGCTTCCTAAAAATATTTGTATACCCTTCATGCCTTTGTGCATATGTTTGTAACAGGCAAAAGGAAACAAGATAGGCACATGGTTCCTTTTGAGAATATGCATAGAATCGCTTTCTAAGTCGATTTATGCATGTCCGTCCGTCTGTCTGTCCATGTAAAATTGTAAACAAATTACAGGTCGCAGTTATGTTTCGAATTGAATGAAATATGACACAGCTCATTTATTTGGCCCAAGGACAAACACTATTGAAATTGGGGCAAATCGGTTCAGATTTAGATATAGCTCCCATATATATTTCCGTCCGATTTTATGCATATGGTGCACCAATGTTCTATATATCCTTCGATTTGCACGAAATTTGGCATAGCGTACTGAATTGGTTATAGAAAGATATGTGCTAAGTTTCGTAAAAATCGGTTCAGATCTAGACGTAGCTCCCATATATATTTTCGTCCGATTTTATGCATATGGTACACCAGAGCCCCTATACATCTTCCGATTTGCATGAAATTTGGATATAGAAAGATGTGTGCTAAGTTTCCTAAAAATCGGTTTAGATTTGGATATAGCTCTAATATATATTTTCGTTCGATTTTATGCATATGGTGCACCAAAGTCTCTGTATATCATTCGATTTGTACTAAATTTGGCACAGCGTACTGAATTGGTTATAGAAAGATGTGTGCTAAGTTTCGTGAAAATCGTTTCAGATTTAGACATAGCTCCCACATATAGTTTCGATTTTAGGTAAATAGTGCACCAAAGTCCCTGAAAATCATACGATTTGAACTAATTTTGGCATAGCGTACTGAAGTAAGTCTAGAATAACGTGTGCTACGTTTCGTGGAAATCGGTTCAGATATAGATTTAGCTCCCACATACAGTTTCGCCCGATTTTAGGTAAGTGGTGCACCAAAGTCCCTGAGAATCATTCGGTTTGCACGAATTTTGGCATAACGTACTGAACTAAGTCTATAATGATGTCTGCGAGGTTCTGTGAAAATCGGTTCAGATGTAGATATAGCTCCCATATATATTTTCTTCCGACGTAATGTAAACGGTGAACCAAATTTCCCCCTTGTTCGGTATTTAGGGAACGGGTTTCAATCGAATTTGCAGTAATATGATATTTTGAATTCACATTAGGTAGCAATTTTTCATATTTAATTGTTTTCTAGAAAAATTCCTTGAACGGTCTCAAAGATCTGAATTTACTTCAAATTTTTAGTGACCCATCTCTACCGGAATGAATTGTTTACTAACACTTTCGACTTGTAATCTAATTCTAAAACGAACCATTACATGTAAATTTGTTATCCAGTGTTATCGTGATATTTCCAATCTAGGTTTCCGCAACACCCATATGTATGCCTAGTTATAGCACAAATCACAAAAGTCCTGCCAACTAACCCCCCACCTTTTCATACATCTCCTAATATATGGAATTTACACTTAACTTACAAATTGTTGTCACCATTGCTAACGGTTCAGTAGTTAGAACCTCCATGGTCTCCTTCATGATATCACCGCAACACACTGCACAACGTTGTTATGCTCTTTGTCGCTAACAACCTTACGGTTGAGCAGGTAAAGTGTGCCAAGTGCTGCAGGCAGGCAGGTTGGCTGGCTGGCTGACTATACGATGATGACAAAAAAGAACAAAACACTAAAACCAGGCTAAGTTCACAATATATGGCACTTGGGATGATAAACAAGACAAAACTGACTTTGCTAGTTACACACCGAGCTACTAGAAGAACATTTTTTGTGTATGTGTGATAGTTTTTCGAGATTGAAGAATAATGAAAAAAAACTATGTTGACTTCCATTCTTCCACTTTGCTTTGATATGCAGAGCATAAAACATAAAAAAATATTTTCTCATAATTTTCAGTATTCACTTACACTTTTCATGTTTATCCCCATGTGGATGAGTGTGTGTGCGTTTGGGTATCTCACCCATTCTGGCTTCTAGTTAGTACACCGGGCCTCTTTGCCACCTTGTTTTTTTTTTGTAGTAAATTTTTTCCGCTTCATTCTTTAGTCCTGCTTTAGGGGCAATAACGTTAACAATGCGCGTTAAATAGTTTGCCTCTAACTGCTCTTTTGTGCATAAAGTACCGAAATTTACCGCGGCTGTAACGGATGTACACGTTTAGTCGGAGTTTGGACTGCAGTTTTTTTCCTCGGTTGGGTTTAATAGGTTTTCTAAGCTGCAAAATTATGTCTCCACCCAAAAAATTGTCCGTGGGCATTTGATACTCATTTTCTCTTTTAGTCTTAACGAGTTTTCGGGGGGGGGGCATTAAAAGCTGAACACATGGTCAACAAACCGCAGTGGTTAGGGAGGTAATGGGAGCATATACGTATCGCTTTGGAAGTGTTTACATTTTAAAAATGGGTGTGGAAATTAATGGGGAAATTACATTATTCCTTGCATATTGAAAATAAGGCCAGAAGGTCTTCAGCCAGAGAAAATCATCTAGATTTTTACACAGATGGCCAGAAGTTGTATTCATATGAATGATATGGCCATATAGAAATCCTGGAAGTTCTTCAATAGAATATCCGAAGCAATTTTTTCACGTCATGTAGTCTTATAAAATAATCTTTAAAAAAATCCACGCCTTGTAGCTCGAATGGCCTTGTAAAATAATCTTTAAAAAATCCACGCCTTGTAGCTCGAATGGCCTTGTAAAATAATCTTTAAAAAATCCACGCCTTGTAGCTCGAATGGCCTTGTAAAATAATCTTTAAAAAATCCACGCCTTGTAGCTCGAATGGCCTTGTAAAATAATCTTTAAAAAATCCACGCCTTGTAGCTCGAATGGCCTTGTAAAATAATCTTTAAAAAATCCACGCCTTGTAGCTCGAATGGCCTTGTAAAATAATCTTTAAAAAATCCACGCCTTGTAGCTCGAATGGCCTTGTAAAATAATCTTTAAAAAATCCACGCCTTGTAGCTCGAATGGCCTTGTAAAATAATCTTTAAAAAATCCACGCCTTGTAGCTCGAATGGCCTTGTAAAATAATCTTTAAAAAATCCACGCCTTGTAGCTCGAATGGCCTTGTAAAATAATCTTTAAAAAATCCACGCCTTGTAGCTCGAATGGCCTTGTAAAATAATCTTTAAAAAATCCACGCCTTGTAGCTCGAATGGCCTTGTAAAATAATCTTTAAAAAATCCACGCCTTGTAGCTCGAATGGCCTTGTAAAATAATCTTTAAAAAATCCACGCCTTGTAGCTCGAATGGCCTTGTAAAATAATCTTTAAAAAATCCACGCCTTGTAGCTCGAATGGCCTTGTAAAATAATCTTTAAAAAATCCACGCCTTGTAGCTCGAATGGCCTTGTAAAATAATCTTTAAAAAATCCACGCCTTGTAGCTCGAATGGCCTTGTAAAATAATCTTTAAAAAATCCACGCCTTGTAGCTCGGATGATGCTTGAAAAAATATTCTTTAAAAAATCCACGCCTTGTAGCTCTGATGATGCTTGAAAAAATATTCTTTAAAAAATCCACGCTAAGCTTAACTGTATTATTTCGTAAATTGCAATTATGAGATTATAAGCCATTGACAAAAAATACTCTTTAATAAAATCCACACCTTGTATTTGTATAATCTTTAAAAAATCCACGCTTTGTAGCTCGAATGGCCTTGTAAAATAATCTTTAAAAAATCCACGCCTTGTAGCTCTGATGATGCTTGAAAAAATATTCTTTAAAAAATCCACGCCTTGTAGCTTGGATGATGCTTGAAAAAATATTCTTTAAAAAATTCACGCCTTGTAGCTCTGATGATCCTTGAAAAAATATTCTTTAAAAAATCCACGCCTTGTAGCTCGGATGATGTTTGAAAAAATATTCTTTAAAAAATTCACGCCTTGTAGCTCTGATGATGCTTGAAAAAATATTCTTTAAAAAATCCAAGCCTTGTAGCTCGGATGATGCTTGAAAAAATATTCTTTAAAAAATCCACGCCCTGTAGCTCTGATGATGCTTGAAAAAATATTCTTTAAAAAATCCAAGCTCTGATGATGCCTGAAAAAATATTCTTCAAAAAATCCACGCCATGTTATGCTTGATTATGCTTGAAAAAATATTCTTTAAAAAATCCATGCCTTGTAGCTCGGATGATGCTTGAAAAAATATTCCTTAAAAATCTACGCATTTGTAGCTATGATGGGTGTTCCACATTTTCCCTTTCATTTCCATACCCCCTCCTATAGCAGTTTTCGCAATCAAGCCAACGTACACACCTGGAACCCGGCTTGTGGTGTCCAGTCTCATAATGTTGATGTTGGTTTAAATGGCTCACGCACACACACACACACACTCTCACACATAAACAAGAATAACAATAATGTATAGTTACTACTACAACTACTGGCATTATTGTGGTGTTTGTTACGTTAATTGTTTGCCTAGCACTTGGCCGTATATCCCCCTTACAGAAGGCACACAAACACACGTAAATTCACACACACACTCACACACAATATTTGATATTTATACAGAACTGTGCGTAAAAATTCTATCACGTTTATTTGGTATGTTACCACAACACCAAAGTTTACCTAGGATATTGCCAGAGTATATTTATGCTTACGATTGAATCCGAAATACGTACGTTCACCGTCCAATGTTAGGTGCATTTCCTGAAGCCTGAAAAATGCCAAACAAAAATGAATAAACATAAATTTTGTATTATCGTTGTTGTTTAGTCCCGGTTACCGCGTTATGGTCCAGAAAGTTATAGAGTTGAGTGTAACGTGTGTTTGCCTAACACAAATCGTTGGAAATTAAAGTGTCGTTCATATACAGCTAGTGATAACTTCGAGCTAAGCTTAACTGTATTATTTTGTAAATTGCAATTATGAGATTATGAGCCATTGACAAAAAATACTCTTTAATAAAATCCACACCTTGTATTTGTTCTTGAAAAATACTCTTTAATAAAATCCACGCCTTGTATTGGTCCCTTGAAAAAATATTCTTTAAAAAATCCACGCCTTGTTTTAGTCCTTTGAAGAAATATTCTTTAATAAAATCCACGCCTTGTATTGGTCCTTTGAAAAATTTTTCTTTAAAAAATCCACGCCTTGTTTTGAAATCCAATCCACACCTATTGTTGTCCGTGAAAAAATATTCGTTAAAAGAATGACAAATGAAAATAAACAACTAACAATAAAAGTTCGTTCATATAGTATATGTTTATGTATATGTTTAGGTGTGTATTAGCCCTTGAGAGGCTGTGATATCATGCGAATGCAGGATATTCATAATGCATATTTTGCAGAGTAGATGTCTCTCTAACATAGCAAACACACGCGCACATATCCAAGTAAGCTGGTTTATGTGGACAATGACGAATGTTGTTGCCTGTTTGTCTATATGCTATGTGCATGTATGTCAAATTTTAAGTACACATTCATGCGTACAAATTATTTGTATTGCAACGTTTCCATTCGCCATAGACTTGGCAGCCAATGTTGACTTAAGACAAACGTAGGTTTCGTATATTATTATAAACCCGCTTAGGAATTCTGTGACATATCTATATGTATCAGCATGTAAGTAGTTAAGAGTGTAGAAATGTACAATAATTTGAATCTACATTCTTCTTTGTAAGAGAATTATCATAGCTACGCTGTGAAGAAATGTAAGACGAAATACTCCCATTGATATGCATCCAATCAGTTATTTGCTCATTATCGTTGTCAAAAGGGTGTGTAGAGAATGTAGAATCGAATTCAAATGTTTCCAAAAAAGTATCGCTTGTGGGTCTGATAGTCCGTTGAAAAAATCTTCTTTTAAAATTATACGTCTATAGACCTGATAATCCTATGAAAAATATTTTTTTAGTCCATGAGAATCCTATGAAAAATTTTTTTTAAAAAATTCACTCTTATAGCTCTGATAGTCCTTATGGCTCTGAAGGTCCTCTGAGAAATATTATTTTTAAAATCCAGGCTTGTGGTCCTAATCAATAATTTTATTTAGTGATTAATAAAATATTTTGTAAACCCTATTTCAAGCTTCATCAATTTTGCTACCCTATTCATCTGCTGCACATTACCTTATGCACGACATCATCCTTGACAATAAATGATGTATAGACGTGTGTTTGTTGTTCGTTCACTCGCTCGTGTGTTTAAAGATTGTATGCAAATATTTGTTATTAACTTTTGTTTAAGTTTCCTACAAAATTAGAAATTGTGATTATACTCTTATCGTCGACGTCGTCATCATCTTCATCCAACTGCCTTGCCTTTGCTTATGCCTGTGTATGTAAGGAAATCAAGGGAGGATATTCTGCCAACCCTGAAAGTTTGCAAAAGTTTTCTACCACACACAATATCATAAGTGACTTAATATTCTTAAACATCAAAAGGTTGCAATGGAAAATTATGTTTGGCTTTTACATGAAATTTGATTAGAAGTTGGAATCAGGAGGTGAATTGAAGATTTAAGAGGAAACCGACATAAATGATAAATGTTGTCGGTTGGATGTTTTTAAGGATGTAGAAAAAAATTAATTTATATTTTATTTCATTAAAAAAAAACATACAATTAATGGATGACATTTTTATTAAGGACCAATACATTAGTGATTTTTTATAGAATATTTTGCAAATAGGCGTGGATTTTTTAAAGAATATTTTTTCAAAGGCTGCAATAGGCGTGGATTTTTTAAAGAATGTTTTTTCAAGGACCAAAATAGGCTTTAATTTATTTAAAAGTATATTTTCAGGGACCAAAACAAGGCGTGGATTTATTAAAGAATAATATTTTCAGGGACCAAAATAAGGCGTGGATTTATTAAAGAATATTTTTTCAGAGACCAAAACAAGGCGTGGATTTTTTTAAAAAGTAGTTTTCATGAGCCAACACTAGGCGTGGATTTTTTTAAAAAGTAGTTTTCATGAGCCAACACTAGGCGTGGATTTTTTAAAGAATATTTTTTCAGGGACCACAAACAAGGCGTGGATTTTTTAAAAAATATTTTTTCAGGGACCACCAACAAGGCGTGGATTTTTTAAAGAATATTTTTTCAGGGACCACAAACAAGGCGTGGATTTTTTAAAGAATATTTTTTCAGGGACCACAAACAAGGCGTGGATTTTTTAAAGAATATTTTTTCAGGGACCACAAACAAGGCGTGGATTTTTTAAAGAATATTTTTTCAGGGACCACAAACAAGGCGTGGATTTTTTAAAGAATATTTTTTCAGGGACCACAAACAAGGCGTGGATTTTTTAAAGAATATTTTTTCAGGGACCACAAACAAGGCGTGGATTTTTTAAAGAATATTTTTTCAGGGACCACAAACAAGGCGTGGATTTTTTAAAGAATATTTTTTCAGGGACCACAAACAAGGCGTGGATTTTTTAAAGAATATTTTTTCAGGGACCACAAACAAGGCGTGGATTTTTTAAAGAATATTTTTTCAGGGAGACCAACACAAGGCGTGGATTTTTTAAAGAATATTTTTTCAGGGAGACCAACACAAGGCGTGGATTTTTTAAAGAATATTTTTTCAGGGAGACCAACACAAGGCGTGGATTTTTTAAAGAATATTTTTTCAGGGAGACCAACACAAGGCGTGGATTTTTTAAAGAATATTTTTTCAGGAAGACCAACACAAGGCGTGGATTTTTTAAAGAATATTTTTTCAGGGAGACCAACACAAGGCGTGGATTTTTTAAAGAATGTTTTTTCAGGGAGACCAACACAAGGCGTGGATTTTTTAAAGAATATTTTTTCAGGGAGACCAACACAAGGCGTGGATTTTTTAAAGAATATTTTTTCAGGGAGACCAACACAAGGCGTGGATTTTTTAAAGAATATTTTTTCAGGGAGACCAACACAAGGCGTGGATTTTTTAAAGAATATTTTTTCAGGGAGACCAACACAAGGCGTGGATTTTTTAAAGAATATTTTTTCAGGGAGACCAACACAAGGCGTGGATTTTTTAAAGAATATTTTTTCAGGGAGACCAACACAAGGCGTGGATTTTTTAAAGAATATTTTTTCAGAGACCAACACAAGGCGTGGATTTTTTAAAGAATATTTTTTCAGGGAGACCAACACAAGGCGTGGATTTTTTAAAGAATATTTTTTCAGGGAGACCAACACAAGGCGTGGATTTTTTAAAGAATATTTTTTCAGGGAGACCAACACAAGGCGTGGATTTTTTAAAGAATATTTTTTCAGGGAGACCAACACAAGGCGTGGATTTTTTAAAGAATATTTTTTCAGGGAGACCAACACAAGGCGTGGATTTTTTAAAGAATATTTTTTCAGGGAGACCAACACAAGGCGTGGATTTTTTAAAGAATATTTTTTCAGGGAGACCAACACAAGGCGTGGATTTTTTAAAGAATATTTTTTCAGGGAGACCAACACAAGGCGTGGATTTTTTAAAGAATATTTTTTCAGGGAGTACATAAGGCGTGAATTGAATTGAATGAATATGAAAGTCGTCGATTTTTTTAAGAATATTTTTTCAGGGAGACGTGGATTTTTTTAAAGAATATTTTTTCAGGGAGACCAACACAAGGCGTGGATTTTTTAAAGAATATTTTTTCAGGGAGACCAACACAAATTTTTTCAAGGACCAAACAAGGCGTGGATTTATTAAAGAATATTTTTTCATCAAGGACCTCAATAAGGCGTGGATTTATTAAAGAATATTTCTAGAGGACTCAAACAACAAGGCGTGGATTTATTTAAGAATATTTTTTCAAGGGCCAACTGAGGCGTGGATTTATTAAAGAATATTGTTTCAAGGACTCAAAACAGGCATGAGGATTTGTTGAAGTTTTTCGGCCAAACACAAGGCGTGGATTTATTAAAGAATATTTTTTCAAAGACCAAACAAGGCGTGGATTTATTAAAGAATATACCTTTTTCAAGGACCAAAACAAGGCGTGGATTTATTTTAAAGAATATTTTTTCAAGGACCAAAACAAGGCGTGGATTTATTAAAGAATATTTTTTCAAGGACCAATATAACACAAAGGCGTCGATTTGTTAAAAAAATATTTTTTCAAGGACTCAAATAGAAGACCAGAGTTTAACCAGGTAAACTAAAAAAAAAA
>NW_026881173.1:0-10696 GCF_032173495.1 Musca vetustissima | reverse complement strand
GTTATGTAACCTCGTTCAGTTGGTAACTCCTATCAAGGGACTTTTGGTGCCCCATTTACCTTAAATCGGACGAAACTATATATACGCTATGCAACATAAGAACTTTGGCACATTATTTAAATTAAATCGGACGAAAAAAAAATATATATATATATATATATAGATCTGATATATAGGGTTTTTGGTGCATCATTTGCATGAAATCGGACGGAACTATATATGGGAGCTATATCTAAATCTGAACCTATTTTCACGAAACTTTGCAGCCGTCATTCTAGACTTAATTCAATACGCTGTGCCAAATTTCATGGAAATCGAAAGATATAGAGGGACTTTGGTGCCTTATTTACCTAAAATCGGACGAAAATATATATGGGAGCTATATCTAAATCTGAACCGATTTTCTCGAAACTTGGCACACATCATTCTGGACCTAATTCAGTACTCTATGCCAAATATCATGCAAATCGAAAGATATAGAGGGACTTTGGTACCCCATTTACCTTAAATCGGACGAAAATATATATGGGAGCTATATCTAAATCTGAATCGGTTTTCTCGAAACTTGGCACACATCATTATGGACCTAATTCAGTACTCTGTGCCAAATTCCATGCAAATCGAAAGACATAGAGGGACTTTGGTGCCCCATTTACCTTAAATCGGACGAAAAATATATGGGAGCTATATCTAAATCTGAATCGGTTTTCTCGAAACTTGGCACACATAATTATGGACCTAATTCAGTACTCTGTCCCAAATTCCATGCAAATCGATATAGATATATAGAGGGACTTTGGTGCCCCATTTACCTTAAATCGGACGAAACTATATATGGGAGCTATATCTAAATCTGAACCAATTTTCTCGAAACTTGGCACACATCATTCTGGACCTAATTCAGTACTCTGTGCCAAATTTCATGCAAATCGAAAGATATAGAGGGACTTTGGTGCCCCATTTACCTTAAATCGGACGAAAATATATATGGGAGCTATATCTAAATCTGAATCGGTTTTCTCGAAACTTGGCACACATCATTATGGACCTAATTCAGTACTCTGTGCCAAATTCCATGCAAATCGAAACACATAGAGGGACTTTGGTGCCCCATTTACCTTAAATCGGACGAAACTATATATGGGAGCTATATCTAAATCTGAACCGATTTTCTCGAAACTTGGCACACAACATTATGGACCTAATTCAGTACTCTGTGCCAAATTCCATGCAAATCGAAAGATATAGAGGGACTTTGGTGCCCCATTTACCTTAAATCGGACGAAATTATATATGGGAGCTATATCTAAATCTGAACCGATTTTTTCCCAATTTCAATAGGGTTCGTCATTGGGCCAAACAAGTGAGCTGTGCCACATTTCATCCAATTCGGATCATAAATGCGACCTGTACTTTGTTTACAATTTAACACCAAAAGACGGACGGACGGACATGCATAAATTGACTCAGAAAGTGATGCTATGCATATTCTCAAAAGGAACCATGGGTCTATCTCGAATATTTTTGCATGTTACAAGCATATGCACAAAGACATAATGATGAAGGGTATAAAAAGGTACAAATGTACCCCGTTATTGATCGTAGGTTTAAGTCGGTTCACATAAAAACACATATCACATATTTAGTTTAGTCCAATTTCATGTCAATGGTCCTTCAAAAATGCGAGGTCTGTTAGGATACATTTCTTGTATATAGCCAAAGTGGCAAAGGGTATCATATAGTTGGCTCCGCCCGACTTTACTGATTTTTATACGTTCCACCATAGTATGGAGGGTATATTAATTTCGTTTTTCCGTTTGTAACTCTTCGAAATAATCATTTCCAACACTATAAAGTACATATAATCGTAATCAGCGTAAAATTCTATGACGATTTAAGGATGTCCGTCTGTCTGTTGTAATGACACTAGCTTCTAAACGAATTGAGATAGATCGCCAACATTTTGCATAGATTCGTCTTTTGTCTGCGGGCAGGTTAAGTTCGGTGATGGGTTATATCGGTCCATCCTTAAATTTTTTTGTATTTTGGGGGTTTTGTTCGCATTTTCGTCCGAATTGGCTGTATTTTAGTATTTTGAGTTCTTATTGAGCAGTAAATCTCTCCACTAAAAATTATATCGGTATTTTGGGATTCTTAAGCGGGTTTTTCCACCAAATGCGCTGTAATTTTGTATTTTGCAGTCGTATATGGTAACAAATCTCACTTCGCCTCCTTTTAGGGGTAGTCCCCATATTTATATATTAATATCGGCCAGCATTTAGACATTTTCCCATATAATGATGCCTCTTGAAGGAATAGTTAACGTACATATCTGAAATATTGGGTTCGAAATTGGCATATATCGGTTATTAATTAGGCATATCCCTCATATAATGATAACCCCAAATATTCGCTAATTCCTACACTATATAATCAATGTTGGTCCCCCTTTAGGCAGAGCCTCATTTAACTTTGCCCTCTTAATTGTAGTAGTTTGGGGATTTTATATTCTATCATGCGTTATCAATATTAGTCCACGTTTTGGGGTTTTCAGATTGTTGGTGTACATAATGGTTTACATAAATCGGTTTGTAAAATTATCGGTATAGGCCTACTTTTTGGTACGTTCCCTATATTGTTCCCATTGCAATTATCTGTCAATATACCTATGGTGGAGGGTATTCAAAGTTCGGCCCGGGCGAACTTAACGCTTTTTCACTTGTTTATTATTTCAATGACTTCATAACGGGTTAGCTCTAAATTTATACTATATTTTATCATTACGAAATAAATAATTTCTTCACAGAATTTTTTCAAAATAAGTCGATATTTCTTCATAATCTCCATTCAGTATATTCAAGGTCCTAGACGAAATTTTCAACCTTAGTGACTGTAGTTTGGTATTTCGTTTTCCCATGGCAGCAATTAAGAAACGTTGGCATATTTTGAATGTCCTCCTACTGGTGGAGGGTATAAAATGTTCGGCCCGCCCGTTCTAAAGAACTTCTCTGATTGTTGTTACAAAAGTCCAGATCGATTTTAGATATTTTGAATGCCCACCTAATGGTAGAGGTTAAAAAATGTTCGGCTTGCCAGAACTTTAGAATTTCTCTGATTGTTGGCAATATATTTTCTTATTGAAAGTAATGTCCTTAAAGAATAATACGCGGACTATTTCCAAATCCGCCCGTTTTCCTTCTATTTTATCCGTCACAACATCGTTATGTTATATTCTCTGATTATATAGTCCCTTCGTTTTCAATGCCGTTCGGGTAAATGCCATTTATGATGAGACCAGGCGAATGATTTTTTTGATTTGATTAAACCTTATAGATAATCTTTAAAAATCCTCCAAGTTATCGTTGTTTCTTGGTCAGTTGTGAGCTCATGAGGCACCTGTCTAGGTTTCTTATATGCAAATATCCAGTTCATATCTTCATGTCTATAAATTCTTGTAGTTTTTGTGAATAGCAATGGTCTTTGATGTAATATTTACGGGGAGAATTATCCAGAAACTTCTAAGTTTGCTTAGAAAACTCTCCATTGGGTTTACTTAAAATTGACGTCATCAACGTGAACCTATCTTTTTATTAAATTGATACCCATCCTTAAAAACTGTAATATATTTCCTAAATATATGCTTTAGCGAATAATAAAACACTTCCTACTACAAATGTAAAATGCCAAAGAAAAAAAAAACGACATTTATATCTCTTCCATGTCCTTGTCTTTGATACACAGATGACCTTTAAAACAAACATGTTCTCAGATTGCATAAATATCATGGAATAAGAAAACAAATTAATAATGAACAGAATATCAATAATTTCAATTAAAAAACTACACAAAACATGAGTCCCTCCCTATGTCATTGGATCCCTTTTGTGTCCTTGTCGTCAGTGTAAATTGTCAATAGAGAGGGATAAATTGAAAACAAGGAATAAAATCGATTCAACAATTATTTCTATTCAATATCAAATCGCCGTAGCTATTTGAGGATGGGGTAGGTGGATATCCACAATCTGTCCATAACACCCACCCCGTTATGTTGGGGGAACAAAGGAAACAAACAATTGTTTTTGCAGCTAATTGTTTGCGGATTGGTGTAGGTTAAGAGTTTGTAAAGCTTTGTGCGTACCAAAAACTCTGCCTCTACACAATGAAAAATTCATGCTCCTGCCCATGACTTATAATGTTATATCGTTTTTTTGGTTTTCCACTTACCTTTAATAGTAAATAACGTTGAATGTGTTGGTGGAGATGATGTTGATGGCGGTGGTAATGGTGCTTTGCTAATCCTTTTTTAAACAAACAAAAGCCAAAGCGCGAAAGGTGGCACCTGTGGCTATGGTATGGGAGTAAAACTTTGATTCGGATTTTTTTAACTTTTATTTTCGCCTTAGGAAATCCAATAAATTTTGTTGCTTTTGCGTGTCCTACACCACTTGCTGGAAGGTGGTAAGGTGTAAGTACTGTGACTGCTGCTGTTGTTGTTATTTCATTACATGCTAACACCGCAACTCAAGGCAAAACAGTCCTTTGTAGTAAATAAAATTTCCGTTAGATTGAGTTATGTGTCCCGCCACCACACAGCCAAGTGAGTGAGGTCCTTAATAAAAATAACAAAACGTGCTGAGTAGTACGTTCGGCTCTCTTTCTCTCTCTGTGTGTTATTTTAGCGCGCTCCCAATTTTTGGCGCTCTGTTTTCTTTTCTCTACCACACAGAGGAGTTGTCTGCTCTTTCTTCTCGATTCTAGCGGTATATTTTGCAATCAGCTGTCACTAAACAAGGAGAGAGACACATACACGTTCACATATATTTTTACAATACACACTCATCTACATACACAGTTGTTTGGAACAACAATACTTAGTTGTGTTTTTCTCTTCTTCTCTCCCTATTACTACTCTCCGTTGTTAGGCTCCACGTTTTTTAGGCCTAAGGGGCACACACACACACAAAAGAAGAGTATGGAGTATATGTGTGTGACAGTTGGTGGTATATGCATACACAGAATACCTCCATATTTTACTGAGTGTGACAAATACCAAACAAATTATTTATTGTTTCACTTTTCAGATTTTATGCACTTTTTTCACTACAAAATTTCCACAAACAAATTCCGAGAATTTGTTCACAATTCTGATTGGTATTTGGTTGACAATTTTTCGTATTGGAAATTGTAATTGTGTTGTGTTATTTTATTACCGCACCCTTTAGTGGTCAGTAATAATAATACGAATATGATATAACTTTAATGACTCCATTGGTGGGGACAAAGTAAACACTTCTCATTTCAAGCGCCACTTTATAATTTCAATAATTTTTATAATTTGCATTTATTTTTTTATTTCTCAAATTATTCCTTGAAAACTATTTTCTAGTAATTTCATTGCTCGATAAGATTTTTTTTTTGCTTAAAAATATCCCAAACCGTATCCGTATTCGGCGTTAACACTTTAGCGTTCTTCCGTTTCCGACATGTATTTCTCTTGCAGTCCACGAATGAACTGATTTCTGTGCAGGAATTTTGTTGGTTGCTGTGTATATGTTTTGACAATTGTGCTGTGTTGTTAGCTGTCAGTGGTAAAGATAACAATGCACTCATACAAAGAAAATATAAATAAATAAAATTGTGACATTTCCTTCGAAACGAAGTGTTGCCAGAAAATTTAAAACGGTTAATGTCCATGCTTTTTATTGCAGTTCTAAGGGACGGTTTGTGTATTAGCTACATACATCCTTGGCAAATATTAAACAAAGCCAGATTCAAATATGTAGTTCTGAATATTAACGGCAGAGGTGCTTTACAACATGTCCATAAGAAGTTTTTAATAATGTTATTGTGCTATAATGGTGAATATATTTCGAGGAATTTATTATACCCTTTACCACACTGTGGTACAGGGTATTATGTCTTTGTGCATATGTTTGTAACAGGCAAAAGGAAACGAGATAGACCCCTGGTTCCTTTTGAGAATATGCATAGAATCACTTTTTAAGTCGTTTTATGCATGTGCGTCCGTCCGTCTGTCCATGTTAAATTGTAAACAAAGTGATGAGATGAAATTTGGCACAGATCATTTATTTGGCCCAGGGACGAACCCGATTGAAATTGGGAAAAATCGGTTCAGATATAGATATAGCTCCCATATATATTTTCGTCCGATTGTTAGCAAATGGTGCACCAAAGAGTCAAATTTAAGCGGATTGGCACGAACTTTTGCACAACGCACTGAAGTTAGGATAGACTAACGTGTGCTAAGTTTTATTGAAATCGGTTCTGATTTAGATATAGCTCCCATATATATGTTCGTCCGATTTTTCGCAAATGGTACACCAAAGAGTCAAATTTAGGCCGATTGGCAAATGGTGCACTAAAGATTTAAAGGGTGTTCGATTGGCACAACATTACGCGCAACTTATCGAAATGGGTTAACCGTTATATTGGGGCTACCCTAAAAAGTGGACCGATATTAATAATTTTTAATGGATGCATTTGGTACGTGGACTGATAAAGCTCATCTTCGGACCTGCAGACAAGAGACAACATTATGCAAAATTTTGGCAATCTATCTCAATTCGTTTAGACGCTAGAGTGATTACAACAGAAAGACGGACCTGCATAAATCGTCATAAAATTTTACGCTTTTTTCAGAAAAAAATATCGAATATTAAGGGGGTATCGTTTTATGGATGCTATCCTATTATATTAATGGACAGAGATAAACAAACGAAAAGACAGACAGACATTGCTTCATCGAAATAGAATTTTATTCTGATCAAGAATATATATGCTTCATGAGGTATAACGGGAATATTTGGAGATATTACAAATGACCAATTTAATATAAATACATTCCAATTGGAGGGTATAATTAGTTTCGAGTTTATTACGATGGCATCATGTGACGGTAAGAGTGCTTCTCAAACTTTCAACGCTTTTTTCTCAAAACAGTTTTTTTTACGAATGGTGGGCATGGTAATTAAAAAACTATTTTTCTAAATTGGTTTGTGGTAAGATTCCCTTAAAATGTATTGCTCTGTGGTAATACAAAGCAAAATCAAGTTGCCAGCTGCCATGTTCCATACCGATGCTTTTATGTCATTGATATGTTGATTTATTTTATATGTTTTTATTAGAGCTTTTTTATATTTATATTTAATGTTGGTAACATATATTTTTTTCTCACACATATTTGTTCTCACCACCATATAAGAAATACTATACTGACATCTTCATTGCAAATATAAATTTTACATTTTTGGCCTTAAAAAGCTTTATATAAAAGCTACATAGCAATTATGCTTTTATTAAAAAGGTAACTTTATGCAATAAGCGTTTAGATACTGGAGATTTCAAAATGTCCTTGTTAATGTTTTTGTTAGAAGCTTTTATTTACATACGAACCAAAAGTGTATCTATAACTTAGTTATCCTTTATGCTTTTTGAAAGCACAAAGTAAACGGGTTGATGAAATGTATACCAAATGATACAGATGTCGCTGTAATACTTTCAATACTGCAACTTAATTTTTTTTATCCCGAAAGTACATCTATAAGTTGGTGCAGTATATACAAACCTATATACATTAAATTGTCAACTTCGAATTAACATTCCTCGAAATCACGATGTCTAAATTAAGGTTTCGGAAGTAATTTTAAAGTCAGAAAACAAATGTAACAAAAATTAAATTAATTGGTTAAGGTGAAAAGTTCATATTTACTTTTTTGTTGGTTCGAACCATAAGATACAAAATATATCCACAGTTTTGAATAATTATTTAACATAAATTCGCAAATTTAATATATGTTTACATGCAATAAATTAAATTTCACATTATTAGTTTAAAAAATGTATGTAAATTTGTACATACAACTAAATGATTTCATTCAACCCTAAGCTTACACACAGTGTTTATCGTCCCATATAACATGATTTAGTTGTTATGACCCTTAAAACTACTGATTGTCCTTGCTGCCATTTTCTATGTCGATGTCGATGTTTTATGTCAAATTAAGAATGTTTGAGGACAATAACTAACATAATTATTTAAACATTTTTTCCGAAGAACAAAAACTGAAAACGAGAAAAACGAAATGTACATACCAACAACCACTAAGTAAATGAAATTTTCACTAGTAGTTACGAGTCGAAGACAGAGAAGGCACAAAAACAAGAAATAATTTGCACAACAAAACTACTAATTGCAAGAGATGAAAGGATATACCCAGTGAAGAATTTGAGATTTAAAAAATAGTTTTAGATTTCATAGTGGCGAGGATTTTAAAATTTTTCAAGGAATATCACAGCTAGAGGAGTGGATATTTTAGATAATATTTTGCAAGGACTATCACAACCAGATTTGTATACCCTTCACCACACTGTGGTACAGGGTATTATGTCTTTGTGCATATGTTTGTGACAGGCAAAAGGAATCGAGATAGACCCATAGTTCCTTTTGAGAATATACAAAGAATCACTTTCTGAGTCGATTTACGCATGTCCGTCTGTCCGTCCGTCCGTCTGTCCGTCCGTCCATGTATTTTTGTGAACAAAGTACAGGTCGCATTTATGATCCGAATCGGATGAAATTTGGCACAGTTCACTTATTTGGCCCAAGGACGAACCCTATTGAAATTGGGAAAAATCGGTTCAGATTTGGATATAGCTCCCATATATATTTTCGTCCGATTTAAGGTAAATGGTGCACCAAAGTCCCATATATCTTTCGATTTGCACGAAACTTGGCATAACGTACTGAATTGAGCCTAGAGTGATGTCTACTAAATTTCGTGAAAATCGGTCCAGATATAGATATAGCTCCCATATATAGTTTCGTCCGATTTTATGTAAATGGTGGACCAAAGTCCATATATACCTTTCGAGTTGCACGAAATTTGAATTGAGCCTAGAGTGATATCTGCCAAGTTTCGTGAAAATCGGTCCAGATTTAAGATATAGCTCCCATATATAGTTTCGTCCGATTTTATGTAAATGGTGCACCAAAGTCCCATATATCTTTCGATTTGCACGAAACTTGGCATAACGTACTGAATTGAGCCTAGAGTGATGTCTACTAAATTTCGTGAAAATCGGTCCAGATATAGATATAGCTCCCATATATAGTTTCGTCCGATTTTATGTAAATGGTGGACCAAAGTCCATATATACCTTTCGAGTTGCACGAAATTTGGCACAGCGTAATGACTAAGGTCAAGAATGATGTGTGTCAAGTTTTGTGAAAATCGGTTCAGATTTAGATATAGCTCCCATATATAGCTTCGTCCGATTTAAGGCAAATTGTGGACCAAAGTCCCTATATATCTTTCGATTTGAACGAAATTTGGCATAGCGTACTGAATTAAGTGTAGAATGATGTGTTCAGGGTTTCGTGAAAATCGGTTCAGATTTATATATAGCTCCCATATATCTCTTCGTCCGATTTAAGGTAAATGGTGTACCAAAGTCCCTATATATCTTTCGATTTGCACGTAATTTGGCATAGCATACTGCATTAAGTGTAGAATGATGTGTGCAGGGTTTCGTGAAAATCGGTTCAGATTTAGATATAGCTCCCATATATTCATCCGATTTGTGCACCAAAGACCCTATATATCTTTCGATTTGCACGAAATTTGGCATAGCGTACTGAATTGCGTCTGTAATAATGTGTGCTAAGTTTCATGAAAATCGTTTTATATTTAGATGTAGTTCCCATATATAATTTCGTCCGATTTTATGTAATTGGTGCACCAAAGTCCTTGTGTATGTTTCGATTTGCACGAATTTTGGTATAGGGTACTGAATTAAGTGTAAAATGATGTTGCTTGGCCGATTGACACAACGTACTGAAGTAATATAAATTAGTCTCTGGCAAGTTTCCCTGAAATCGGTTCAGATATAGATATATAACAAACACGTTCGTCTGCTATGATAACTATGTAAAATATAGCCAAAGTGGTGAAGGGTATCATATAGTCGGCCCAGTCCGACTTTACTACTTTCCTTACTGGTTTAAATACGATTTTTCAATTAATATCACAGCTAGATGTGTGGATTTTTATACCCTTCACCACACTGTGGTAAAGGGTGTTATGTCTTTGTGCATATGTTTGTAACAGGCAAAAGGAAACGAGATAGACACATGGTTCCTTTTGAGAATAAGCATAGAATCACTTTTTAAGTCGATTTATGCATATCCGTCCGTCTGTCTGTCTGTCCATGTTAAATTGTAAACAAAGTAAAGGTGGCATTTATGATCAGAATTGGATGAAATTTGGCATAGGTCACTTATTTGGCCCAAGGACGAACTCTATTGAAGTTGGGAAAAAATCGGTCCAGATTTAGATATAGCTCCCATATATATTTTCATTTAATGTAAATGGTGCACCAAAGTCCCTATATATCAATCGATTTGCATGAAATTTGGCATAGCGTAATGAATTAGATTTAGAATGATGTGTGTTAAATTTCCTGAAAATCGGTCCATATTTAGATATAGCTTCCATATATATTTTCGTCCGATTTAAGGTAAATGGTGCACCAAAGTACCTATATTCCATTCAATTTGCACGAAATTTGGCACAGCGTACTGAAATAGGTCTAGAATGATGTGTGTTAAGTTTCCTGAAAATCAGTCCAGATTTAGATATAGCTCCCACATATATTTTCATCCGATTTAAAATCAATT
>NW_026881172.1:0-109331 GCF_032173495.1 Musca vetustissima | reverse complement strand
ATATGTAGCCGAAAACGATTGATAGATAACAAAAATTAATTGGCAATTAAAACAATATTTTTGTTGTTGCTATTTTTTTAAATAGGCATACTACGTAGTTAGTAAGGCAATTTGAGGAAGGAAAAAAATTGTGATTAATGCAAAAAAAAAGATTAAAAATAGGTATTGAAATTTTACTAATCAAAATAAATATAGGTGACGAAATTGGCATAGGTGATGAAATGAACAAAAAAATATTAGCAATTTTTTTTCATTAGAAATTTAAAGAGGAAATTATAAAAAAAATCCCAAAATGAATTTAAAAATTTATGATTAATACATAAATATAGGTGTTCGAAATAAAAATAGGTATTAGTAATAATTTTGTTTTGAAATTCTTCATACTTCAAAAATTAGTTTTCCCAAAAAAATTGCAAAATTTTATCATTCCAAACAAAAGTTGTTGCCAAATTTTTCGAAATTATGTTTTCCATAAAATTACAAAATTCTAACTTTTCAAAAAAAAAACTAAAATTATTTTTTTTTTCAATTTTGACTTTTTTAATGTTTGTAATTAAAATAATAAATCGCATTAACGTTGTGAAATACTTGTTTTAATGTCAATAGAATTTTATTGACAACATAGTTTTTCTTTTTGAAATTCTTCTCATTTCAAAAATTTGTTCTCCCAAAATAATTACAAAATTCAAAAAAAAAAAATATATATATATTTTTTTTAATTTTTAAAAAATTTTATTTTTTTGTTATTAAAATAATGAAGCGCATTAACATTGTGTAATACTTGTTTTAATGCCTATAGAATTTTATTGACAAAATAATTTTTCTTTTTTTAATTCTTCTAATTTCAAAACTTTGTTCTTCCAAAAAAATTACAAATTTTTACCATTCCAAAAAAAGTTCTTTCAAAACTTGCTCTACATCAAATTTTATTTTGAAAATGTATACTAAAACAAATTTTCTCCCCTAACAAAATAAAAAGTGTACAGCAAATTTACACTGCCATTGATGGACATGTAAAGTTCACTATCCCCATAAAAAAATGAATTGTATAGAAAAAAGCAACAACGCCAATACCAACAACATTTGCTGTTCTTTAAACATGTGTTTATTGTAAAATACTTTTTTGGTTCATTTAATGGCCTCCAGTTTTTTATTTTTTTGTTTATTTTTTTTGCTGCTGCTCCCCTTTTTATTTTCTGAAATGGAAGAATCTTCTTTATTTTGAGAATAAATACATTTTGTACCATATGTTCCATTTTTTTTTTTTTTTTGAGTACCTAACATTTTTTTATAGTTTTTTTGTAGCATGCCCATAAATAGTTGAAAAAATAACAAGCAATTGAAATGAAATTTTTTAACGCAATTGATTTTGTTTCCCTTCTTTATTTAATTTTTATGTTCTATTATAAGGGCACCCCTTTAATGGGAATGTTGGCCATCCATCCATCACACCCACCATAAACTACACTGTGATTTCTTTTTTCTAGTCCACTAAAAAATGATTCGTTTTTTTTTTTTTCATTGCGATGCAAACAAAACAATAACACAACAATTACATTCCCCTTTGTGACCTCTTGAAATAGTTGCTCTCTCTCTTTTTATTATCGTTTGAAGTACTCTCATTCTCTCTCGCAATACTCCAACTCTCCCTTACGCATTGCTCCAAAACAGTCATGCACAAAATAGTACAATAACGGTTGCTAATGTACTCTCTTCGTATTCTATCTTTTTGTCGGTCATTTTTGGTGATTATCTCTCAGTTACTCTCACACACACTTACTCTCAATTTAGTTCTGTTCAACACTGTTCCAAAACAACTGTTATCATTGATAATTTAAATCATAGTTGAACAGAACTAAATTGAGAATAAGTGTGTGAGAGCGTAAGTGAGAGAAAATCGTTAAAAATGTCTGACCAAAAGAGAAACAAAGAGAATGCGTGATTTGCTATTACCGGTACCGTACTATTTTGTGCATTAGTGATTTAAATATTTGATTAAGAGAGCGTGCGGGAGTGAGTGAAAGAGAGAGAGGAATCATTATTATCAAGCAAATATTCTAAAAATAGAGAGATAGGGCTTACAAGGGTTTTGTAGAGCCAAAGGAGAATTTCTATGGATAAAATACCTTCAGATGGCGAATTATGGACACAAAAGTCCTTAAGTAACAAATTCTCTAAAGACCTTCTTATTATAGAGGAGAACGAGAGAGTGAGAGAAAGATAGAGAGGAATAATTGTTTCAAACATTTTGCATAGATCTTCAACTATGATCTAAATTGAGAATAAGTGTGTGAGAGCGTAAGTGAGAGAAAATCGTTAAAAATGTCTGACCAAAAGAGAAACAAAGAGAATGCGTGATTTGCTATTACCGGTACCGTACTATTTTGTGCATTAGTGGCATAGATTTTCTAAAGATAGAGAGGTGGGACTCACAAAGAGTCTTGTAGAGCCAAGGGGCTTCCAGAGGAGGGGTTTTATGGATAGAACATTTTCTGAAGGCCAGCTATGGGTACAAAAGTCCTTTACTACCAACATTTCTAAAGGACTTCCTTATACTGGAGAATATTTAAAGGCATCGGATTCTTGAAAGACCCTCTAAGGCAGCATCAGTCAAACTCCCACATGTGCCCCCTTTGAAAATATTTTGTGTGTAAATAGGCACAAAAGTGCGGCTCTCTGTCCAAGTCTGCTCTAAGGTGGTACTATGGATAGACTTAATGTCTTCTATTATTCGATTATTTATTTAATTTTTTTTTTAATAAAACTCTTAACTCTTTTCCTCATTTTTTTCAAAATTTTAAAATAATTTCTCCAAGTTATTTAAATTTCCGGTCAACGGAACACTTCTTTACCGTTTTTTATTAACAACAAAACTCCCTACAATCGTTTCCGTATCATATCCGTATCTTTTTATTGCCGATAAACAGACACACACACGCACATAAATATGCGTGTGTCTCTGTTTATGTTTTTTCTTCTTCTTCTTCTTAATGACAAAAGGAAGTTAGATTAATGAGATTCTATTAAACACAAAAAAATCCCAAACTTCATTGCATAAATTAACAGCAACAACAACAAAAACAATTATTTTAAATGGTCAAGTGGTGTATATGGTCATTTCTGTAAGGGCACCCATCCCCCAACAACAACAAACATGAAAAAACATGAAAACGAAACCCATTCACGCACACACGCGATTCATAAAGAGTCCAAAATGATACAGGAAACGAGGGGTTTAAATTTGAATAAACAAAATACACACACACTTCCCCTCTCCTTCCACACATAAACTTCCTCTCCTTGTATTACACGATTAATAAATAATTCCAACTCATGTCTCAGTTTATTAATTTTCCTTTCCATTGGAATGCTCACATTCCCTTTGTTGTGTATCAAATCATTTTTTAGCATTGATTTAATATTGTTCCCTACTTAAACTCCCATAATGATTGATTATCTCTTCCTCATTTGCATAATCTCCCTCCCTATTTCTCTCTCTCTCTCTCTTAGAACAAAAATCTCCTTGTGACCTTTGTCCACATGTAGCTGTTGTTTAATCGTCGTGTCTTGAATTCCAATTGTAAACGAAAATGTCACACTCGTCTCTGTTATTTATTCTAATGAGGGCTAATAAAATAACTGTGTCCGCGTTCTGCTCTCACATGATCAAACAAATGGTGGGGACTCTCTCTCCCTGTGTTCTTGATTCTCTGTTGTTGCTTTGCTGTGCATGCTAACGAGTGGGTATCCTCTTCACTGTTGTGTTGTTGTGGAGATTTATTCTCTTGTTGGGGGGACAACCGAAAGCCAACGAGTCTGTTCGTTTATGTTCTCCATTGGATGTTTGTTTATATCTGTTGTGTGTTCTCGCGCATTGCTGTGTGGTATAATTCTCTGTGTGCTTGCCCTGTGTGTGCTTGCCCTGTGTGTGCTCGCCTTGTGTGAGTGTGTTTGTCTGTGCGCCTTATTGGGATGGTTGGTATTATCTTGCTGTTGTGTTGTGATGGGGACGAACGACAATGAATGCCGACGACGTCAATATCAATTTTGCTCTCATTGTAGTTTTTTCTTGGGAATATTATTTATTTATTTCAGTTTGTTCGTTTGTTTGTATATGCATGACCGTCATCATTATTTTATGATTGTAATTTTTATTTTATGAATATAATTTCCATTGCTATTGTTGTTGTTCTTGTTCTTGGGAGAATCATGAAAAAACATATTCTTTGATGTGAGATGCTGGTCTAGCGCTCTCGTTTATTTTCTTCATCGTTGATTCCTTCGGAATGAAGAGTAAACACAAACATTTTCGGTGGGTTTGTTTTGCTTCTACTCGCAGGGGGTTCGTGAGTTGTTGTATTGCCGTTGCCCGTGAATTTTGTAGTCTTGGCGAAAAAAGATCGCGTATTTTTTTCGTGTTATTTTTTTTCGTTCTTCGTTCATCAAATTAATTTTCCCCCAAAATCACTTGCAATAGATCAAACGTGACTACCAGAAAAAAAAAATCAACAGAAATCGTGCTAAATATTTAGAAAATCTGTTTGGTAGAGTGTTTTTCATTCTTTAATGGTGTCGCGCTGATTTCATTTGAGTTAATTTGTTTATCTCAAAGTAATTTATTTTATGTTTTTTGAATTAAAAAAAAAAATAAGAATTACTAACAGCATAAAAGGAAGAAATTATTTTTTGTTTAAATTAAAAAACTCGTGCTAAAGATTTGTGTAAATAGACACTCAAAAAATCATGTTTTTTCTGGAATCTCTATTTTATGTGCTAATAATATGTGAAACGTTTTCTTATCTTTAAATCCGCCATAGTCGGGATGGCGATAAGAAACAGTTTTTTGTGTTTTGTTTGTTCAAATCATGACACTGGTATTATTATTGGAGGAGAAGAAAAAAAATAAACCGAATAAATTAAGAAACTAAGAACATATTGAATAAGAAATTTTTATATGTGGATTTTGAAATAATATTTAAAGCAAAGGAATTAAAATAAATAGTAATTTATTTTCGAAATAATAAATTAAACAAAAAATAATAATAATTAATATGGAAAAAAATACTAAAGCAAATAACAAAAAATACAAAAATAAATAAAAATAAAATTCGTATATTAAAAAAATTATTAAGCAAATAATTAATGGTATTATAAATATTATTAAAAATTTGATGAAGCAAAATATTTTTTTTTTTTATAAAATTAAATGATTTTTTTTTTTATAAAAAATAAAAATATGTATATACATAGGGGAGAGGGGGGCACCTTTGAACACTTTTTGCTTTCAAGCCTCATAAAATTTCTTATTTTATAATTTTTGGTTTCTTATAAATTTTAACTAATAGGTACATATGTAACCTTTAAAATGAATATACATATGACATACTATAAGCTTTATAAATATATTTTATTACTGTTTTAATGGACGAACTCAAAGTGTTCAAAACTGCCCCCCCAGGGGGGCAGCTTTGAACAGGACTTGGCATTTTTGAACGACATGGTTTTTTACAGTGTTTATGTTCAAATATGTATGTATTTTGTTCATACATATCAGAAATGCATGAATTCATTAAAAAAAATATATAAAATGTTCAAAATTTAAAAAATTTAGATCAAAAGTTAGTAAAACATAAAATGACTTAAAAACAAAAATTAATATGGTGAAAAATACAGTTAATTTTGTAATCTTATTAGCCCATTTGAAATTTTGAGAAATTGAAGCCAAAAGTTAAAAACTCCTTTTTTTACTCGAGTTTAATGGGCATGTTCAAAGGTGCCCCACCCATGGCATTTTACGGAAACTTAAAATAACTTTTTTTGTAATAAATATATATGAAAGAAATTACATTAGTTATGTTTGAAATGATTGTTGGAATGCAAAAAATTTGTTTGACGAAAGAAAACTATCACAGAATTCTTCCTGCGCCCTTACAACCAAATGAATAAAAGTTTACAGTGACACTGAGAAAACAAGGTCACCCATGCACAATTTTTCGACAACTGATAAAGCAAGCCAAAGTGGTTTACGCATATAGAGAACAAGATTGTCATATACAAAAATGTGGTTGCGGGTCGGAAAAATTATTAAACCAATATTTTATGGGCGCTGTTCAAAGGTGCCCCACGTTCAAAGGTGCCCCCCTCTCCCCTATAATTAAAAAAGAATAAATAAGATAATTTTTATAAACTGAAATTAAACAAATAATATTTAAAAAAAGTTGTTTAAAACAATTAAAATCGTATATAAAAAAACTGATAATAAGAACACAAATGAAAATATTACAAGAAATAAAATAATAATATATATATAAATGAAGATAAATTATAGAAAAATTAACAATCAAAAGCAATTAAAAAAATCTATAATCAATTAAAAAATACTGTTAATGTAATGCCGAATTAAAAACTTAAAAATATATACTTTTTAATAAAAATTAAAAATTTAAATAAAGTTCTACAAAATAAATAAAAATCCTAAAACAGAAAAAGAAATTAAAAAGGAAACAAATTCAAATAAAGTTTTATAAAAAAAAAACCTAAAATTAAAGACCTAAAAAATTAAAATTAAAAAAAAAAAACAAATTTAGAATATTCAAAATAGAGTGACAAATCCAATTTTAAACCACATTAAAAATATACAATGCGACTTTAACAAAATATATATTACAATTGTTTCAAATAAAAGTGTTTACAATAAATATTCAATCCAAACGCGTTTAAAACAGGCTTTTTGTATTTTTTTATTTCAAAATATAGAATTTAAACGCAATTATACAATGAATTCTTGAGGATTGTGTTGCTTACATTCAAACCGGAATTAGTGATTCGAATAAAAAAATATTTTCAAAACATGACGTTTATAGATTTAATAGTCCTCCCAAGAATATATGAAAAAATATCGTATCCCAAAAAATTTTCGTAGTTAGGTAAATAATAAAAAATATGAAATTATTTAAAAAAAAAATAGTAGTGTTGGTGGTTTATTTGGGATACCATTTATACTTTGTTTTTGCCAAATAGTCAGGTTGAATCCCAGTTTGTTGTTTTTACAAAAAAAAAAAAAAACAACTATTTATTAGTGGGGAATGTATGGCATTGTGCACCGAGGGGTAAGGCAGGAAGACTATAGTTTCGGATCTCGCCACTTAGTTCTTTGTTGGGATATTCTCCCCAGAAGGCACTTGAATATTTTTCAAGGGCCAACTGAGGCTAGCAAAATACATTTTTTTCTTAAAAAATCTTAAATCTATTTTTCAAAAATAAATTTTCAAATCAACTCTTATGGTCGTTAAAAATATAAGTCCATGGAAAAAGAAAAAAATCCTTGAAATACCCAAAATATCTCCGTTAGAAAAAAAGTGTTAACATGAAATAATCACCCCTATTCCGTAAGTCGTCGTCGTTGTCGACGACCTTTCTCTTTCGACATCACTTCGCATCGACATCGACATCACTTCGACACTGATTTGGTATTCTGTAACACTCATGCGACGATGTCGACTATTTATCGATAATATCAATAAAAACAAAAATTTTGTTGCATATTTTTGGGCAAAAATGTGTTTGTATCCTTCACCGCACTGTGGCACAGGGCATTATGTCTTGGTAAATGTGTTTGCAATAGACCAAAAAGAAACGAGATAGACCCATAGTTACTTTTTAGTATATAGTATGTACATAGAATTATTTTTCAGTCGATTTATGCATGTCCCTCCATTCATGTATTATTTTAAACAAGTTACATGCCACCATTATGATCCGAATGGGATGAAATTTGGAAAAAAATCCATCCAATTGGGATGAAATTTTATTTCCACATAGACATTGACATTGGTAAATATCGGTTTAGATTTATATATAGATCCCATATATTTTTCTTTATTTACACTTTATTTTGCATTAAGTATTGAATAGATTCTAGAATGATATATCCTGTTCTTGTCCGGTCATGTTTTTTTTTTAATTTCAAAAAAAAAAAAATGTTCAAACGCTTCAGTCGTCAACAAAAACTATGACGAAGAAATCTTCGACATCGTCGTCGTCACACATTGTTACGGAATACCAAAAATGTTTCAATAGTTATCGATAAATGTCGACAACGACATAGGGAATACCAATTTGCAAAAGACGACTCTCTTCGACGTCGTTTCGTGTCGACGACGACATACAGAATAGGGGTGAATATATTTTAAATACGATTTTATACGTCGATTTATACCTCATTGAGCTGTAATTTTATTAATCAATATTTTTCAAAATCTCCTAAAAACATTTGTATTAGTGGCTCGTAAAAATTACTATACAAAATGGCACTTATTATCCTTCTACAAATATTAAAAAATACAAGTTTTTCGTACTGAAATACCTTCAAAATTGCTTCAAAATATCACTCGGGCCCCTCAAAAATTTTGGATCTTAAGGGGACCCCCCCATTCTCGGGTTCAAAAATTTTGTTGATATAATTCGAATCTACACTAATTATAGAATGTGCCTACAAAATTTCGAATGAAAATCTCAAGAACTCTTGAAGATATAGCCGATTTATTGTGTCAGCATCAAGTGACGGCTGAAGGGCTTCTCAAACTTTAAACGCGTTTTTCTCTAAACATTTTTTTGCGAATGGCGGGCACGATAACTCAAAAACTAATAAACCAATCGATTTCAAATTTTTACACGTTTCTCTGTGAGTGTATAGCTATCGTATGAACTAGGATAAAGCCAATCGGTGAAGATCTTCCTTATTTTTTAACTTGGTTTTTGTTAAAAAATCGGCGATTTTCCAAAAATATTTTTTCAAAGGTCCGCCATTTTGTTAATTTTAGAGCAAAGTCAATAATCCTAGTTCATACGAGAGCCAGACATGTACTCTTTCTAACACCGTTGGAATTTTCGGATTCCGATGTTTCAGTGAGGAGTTATCATGCCCGCCATCAAAAATAAGGACTTTTCTTTAATTACAAAAAACAACAACAAAACAATAACAAAATTTTTTGTAAATTATTTTTCTTCTATTTTAAATCTTCATTTATATATGTGTAAAGTTACAAACCTTATCAAACATTGGTATTGATTTACCAGCCCATTGAAAATCTTGAAAAATTAAAATCGAGAATGGGGGGAATTCCCTTAAATGTCCTTAAAAAATGGAATATATATATATATATATATACACTTATGTTCCTTTACCAAATATATTAAAGAAAAGGTATTTATTGTCCTATAAGTCCTCCACAAGATTATCGAAAAAAAAATATTGCTCTTGGTCCTTACCAAAAATTAAAAAAAAAATTAAGCCGCAATCTTAAAATAAAATTCTGTTCACAGATTTAATGCAACTATCTAAATAGAGTATGCACAAAATTTGTCATCGCTACATCCTTGCATTGGGGAAAATTTCTTTTGGAAAAAATTCTTCTTTTTTTGGAAAAATTAAAGTCCAATATCAAGAAAACCAAATAAATAATTTGGACTGTATACACAAATTAGTACTGTACACCTTTTTTGTCCTCTTGTCTATATTGAAAAGCTCATAACTTTACCAAAAATTTGAATTTTTTTGATTTTTCTTTTAATATGTGTCGCACATAATCAGGTATGTCTAATAGCTGCGTATTAAATATAAGCTCTAAAACATTTTGTTGCCTGTGGACCACATTTTGGACCACAAAGGGTTAAACAATATTCGCTGAAATAGTTGTGGCCCATAAAATTATATAAAAAGATTCAATACAAACATATATATATATATATATATATATAAATCTCACATTTATGATTATTAAAATATACTACAAAAAAAAAAAACGGCGTCCTAAAATCGGCGTACTATTCTTTAAAAATTTTATAGTCCTCGACAAAAAATATTTCAAAAATCCTCAATTATGAATCCAATAGTTCTTGATCATTTTTTTAAACAAATATTAGAAACACTCTTTATTTTTTAATGTATTTTTTTCAAACTTCATAATTTGATGATTTTATGCTTCTATTTTGTTTTTAATAATTAAAAAATACAACAACAAAATACATATTAAATTTAATGTTCAGACCGCCAAGATAGCTCTCATTTGTTTAATTATTTGCATACAAAACTATATAAATTTCTTTTGGTCATCATCAACAAAGCCTCTGAAATGGAAAACCTTAAAGAAATTTTTTTTAAAGTCTTCGTTGTTTTTTTAATATTTTCTGCTAATTTTTTTTATGATGCCATTACAACAGTAAACAAGAAAAGTTAACCAAGCATGACTTGACGTTTTGTTGTTGTTGTTTTTTTTTTGCTACAGAAAAACTAAACTATAAAAAATGATTTACCTTGTTTAAATAGTCAGATGAACGACGAAGAGGCGAACCAAATGGTTGTCCGACAATTAACTTCAACTTGAATTTTCTTGTTGGGGTTCCCTTTTTGGGGCAATGTAGAGGAAAAACTAAACTCTGGGCATTGTTGCAGAGAAATAGTCTGTCTTTTTTATACCCTTCACTACACTGTGGTACAGGGTATTATGTCTTTGTGCATATGTTTGTAACAGGCAAAAGGAAACGAGATAGACACATAGAATCGTTTTTGGAGTCGATTTAAGCATGTCCGTCCATGTATTTTTGTGAACAAAGTACAGGTCGCACTTATGATCCGATTTGGATGAAATTGGGCACAAGCCACTTATTTGTCCCAAGGACGAACCCTATTGAAATTGGGAAAATCGGTTCAAATTTAGATATAGCGTCCATATATATTTTCGTCCGTTTTAATGTAAATGGTCCACCAAAGTTCCTTTAATATCTTTCGATTTGCACGAAATTTTGCACAGCGTAATGAATTTGGCCTAGAATGAAGTGTGTTAAGTTTCCTGAAAATCGGTTCAGATTTAGATATAGCTCCCATATATATTTTCATCCGATTTAATGTAAATGGTCCACGAAAGTCCCTTAATATCTTTCGATTTGGACGAAATTTGGCACAACGTAATGAATTAGACCTGAAATGATGTGTGTTAAGTTTCGTGAAAATCGGTTCAGATTTAGATATACATAGCTTCTATATCTGACCAAATGAAAAAATTTAGTATCGGTTGTAGAATGACATGTTTATGGATCCAATTTCATTTTACTGGTCCTGTAAAAATGCGACGTCTGTTAGAATTCATCTGTTGAATATAGCCAAAGTGGTGAAGGGTATCTTATAGTCGGCCCCGTCCGACTGCACTATTTTCCTTACTGGTTTCTGTATGTTTTGTTTTCTTAAAGAAAAATAAAGACACACATACATATACACAAACTTAAAAACTGGAATCATATTCCAGCTGTTTGTTGAGGTTCTAGTTTTGCCAAAACGTTTGCAACGCTAAAAATATAAGTTTGCAAAGAGTTTTTCTCCATCGTTTTTCACGTTTTTTGAGTGTTTGCAAAAAAAAAAAAAAAAAAAAAAAATAGAAGGAGAAGGAGAAAAAATATAATTTAACGCTTCATGGCATTCCCTAGGGTATGAAGTTCTCTGGTTCTGTTTTTTTCCAAGCAGGTTGGCTAGGTAGCCACAGAATCAGTTTATAAAATTATAAATAGCAAAGTTTTGTAGTTTTTTGTGTTTTTTTTTTTTTTTTTTGTATTTTATGGTTGTTCTGCTGACTTAAAACGCAACATATAATTTCATTATTATTTTGCTGTTTTTTTATTGTTATAAGGTGTAATGTAAAAAATTTTTCAACACGAAACAAGATTACAAAAAGATTTTTTCTAAGACAAGATTTTTTTCAATTTAGTTGTAAGATTTTTTTTTCACTTTTTTACTTTTCATTCTTGTTTCATCTTCTTCTTACCTTTCATAGAAGGCGGAAGTATTGTTTCTTAGGTGTATTTTGTGTATTTCTTGTTGCTGTATCTTGTTGTTGTTTTTGGTTACTTCATATTATTCTTTCTATATGGCCCTGCTGTGTTGCATCGTAATTAGATGTTGTTGTTTTTGTTGTGTTGTTGCATTTTGATGTATTATCACGGAGCCAAGGTAATATTTTGTGTTGCTGTTCTTGCCACCTTCTGCTTTATGGTCACGTGTAACTGCAATAAAATAAACAAGTCTTAACAGAGTTTTTTGTAGTTTTTTTCAAACTTGCATAAACTATACATTTCCTCTTTCTAAATTTAGTGACGGTTGTAAATAATAAAAATATGGCTATTAAATTTCAATAAAAATTAAAATGAGCTACACCATGGTGTGACTTAAATGATAAATGGAATGAATGACACGTTCCTCGAATAAGGAAGTTGAAATGGGAAGGGAATGGTAGGGAATAGAAGTGAACAGAACGGAAACGGATGTTCTAACAGAGAAGGTAACTTGGGAGCTGGGTATTATTTTTAAATGCAATAAAATAAAAAGGAAAAAAATTATTTAATTTTAAATTTGGAAAATTCATAGCAGTTAGAAAATGGTTCCCATTTTTTTGTAAAGGTTCCGATTTTTTATTTTTAATTTTCTAATGGCTCCTAAAAATTCAAAAATTCGTTAAAAAATCTCTCCCGTGGTCCTTAATTGGAAGGAATTTTAGGTCTATATGTATGCATTATGAGATAATCTCGACATATCTACCGGTTTCTTATATTCAGTGACTCATAGTGAAATTTGATAGAGAATTTTTCTCCTTAGTACCAAGTCCCTAAAGTTTAGCACTATGGGTGAAATTCGACCAAATTTAAATTTGGTAAAATATTTAAAGATAAATTTTTTACTGCTATTTTATTGATAAATATTATTGCTACCGATTTCTTGTGTGAGATGGCCTATGGTAGAATTTAGTGTAGAATATTTTTCTCATTGAAAATTTTTATTTTTCAATTTGAAAATTTGATCGAAAATTATCCAAATTATCAGATATGGAATAAATCAACAAGTTTAGGTCCTATTTTGATTGATATATGTTAGGCTAATCGATTTCTTGTATTTGCTGACCCATACTGAAATTTGATAGAGAATATTTTTCTCCTTAGTACCAAGTCCTTTAACTTAGCACTATGGGAGAAATTTGGTCAAATTCAAAATTTGCTTATAAATCAAAAGAACATTTTGTGCTACCCCAATTTTATTGATAAATATTATTGCAACCGATTTCTTGTGTGAGGTTATCTATAGTAGAATTTAGTGTACAATGTTTTTCTCCTTAATGTCAAGCTACATATTCTAGCACAATGGGGAAATTCGACCAATTTCAAAATGTTGACAGAAAATTATCTAGAATATCACATTTGAATTAAATAAAATTTGTTGGACATATTTTAATGATTATTTTTATATCTACCGATTTCTTTTATTTGGTGACCCATAGTGAAATTTGATAGAGAATATTTTTCTCCTTGGTACCAAGTACTTAAAGTTTAGCACTATGGGAGAAATTCGACCAAATTCAAATTGGCTAGAAAATCAAAAGTAACAATTTAGATAAACGAATTTGCAAGCAATATTTTATTGGTAAATATTATAGCATCAGATTTCTTGTGTGAGATGACCTATACTGGAATTTAGTGTAGAATATTTTTCCAGTTAATACCGAGTCCCTATATTCTAGCACAATGGCTCAAATTTGACCAATTTCAAATTTTGATAGAAAATTGTCAACATTTTCGCTAAATGTTATAACTACCGATTTCTTGTATTCGGTGACCCATAGTGTAATTTGATAGAGAATATTTTTCTCCATTGTACCAAGTCTCTAAAGTATAGCACTATGGACGAAATTGGACCAATTGGAAAATATGCCAGAAAATTAATAAAAAATATTTCCGATAAGCAAAATGCGATTTGAAGGGAATATTTAAGGGAATATATATATTATATTCCTGTTTCTGGTGTTCGGTGACTTATAGTGAAATTTGATGAGGACTATTTTTGCACTATGGGTGAAAATCGAAATTATGTCATAAAATTAAACAACATTATTTTTTATGAACAAAATCCGATTTGTAGGCGATATTTTATGGGTATATATTATATATACCGATTTCTGATATTCGGTGAATTATAGTGAAATTTGCTGAGGACTATTTTTGCCCCCGACAGCTGATCTCTAAAGTTTAGCACTATGGGTGAAAATCGACCAAATCGAAATTATGTCAGAAATTCAAAGAAAAATATTTCATATGAACAAAATCCGTTCTAAGGGCGATATTTTTATGGCTATATGTTATATATACCGATTTCTGGTATTCGGTGACGCATAGTGAAATTTGATGAGGAATATTTTTGCCCTTGATAGCTAGTCTCTAATGTTTAGCGGTATGGGTGAAATTCGGCCAAATCGAAATTATTTCAGGAATTTAACCAACATTATTTTTTATGGACAAAATCTGTTCCAAAGGCGTTATTATTATGGGTTTATATTATATATACCGATTTATGGTATTCGGTGACCGATAGTGAAATTTGATGAAGAATAATTTTGCCTTTAATAGCTTGTCTTTAAATTTAGCACTATGGGTGAAATTCGACCAATTCCGAAATAGGCCAGAAAATTAACAATAAATATTTCATATGAACAAAATCCGTTCTAAATGGGATATTTTTATGGGTATATATTATATATACCGATTTCTGATTTTCGGTGACCCATAGTGAAATTTAATGAGGATTTTTTTTGCTCTCGAAAGCTAATCTCTAAAGTTTAGCACTATGGGTGAAATTCGATCAAATCGAAATTATGTCTGAAATTCAACCAAATATATTTTTTATGAACAAAATCCGATTTGTAGGCGATATTTTATGGGTATATATTATATATACCGATTTCTGGTATTCGGTGACCTATAGTAGAATTATATGTAGAATAGTTTTCCCTTTGGCATCTAGTCCCTAAAGAGCAGCACTATGGGTAAAATTCAACAAAATCGAAATTATGTCAGAAATTCAACCAAAAGTATTCTTTATGAACAAAATCCGTTCTAAAGGGGATATTTTATGTCTATATATTATATATACCGATTTCTGGTATTCAGTGACTCATAGTAAAATTCGATGGAGAATATTTTTCCAATTGGTACCAACTACCTAAAACATGACACTATGTGTGAAATTTGACAAATTGAAAAATATGGCGAAAAATGAACCAAAAATATTTCATATGCATAAAGACCGATTTTTAGGCGATATTTTTATGGATATATGTTATATATACCGATTTCTGATATTCGGTGACCCATAGTGGAATTTGATGAAGAATAATTTTGCCTATAATAGGTTGTCTCTAAAGTTTAGCACTATGGGATAATATTAGCCAAATTGGAAATTTCATAAAAAATATTTTTTTATCAATCCACATTTGAGCATTGAGCCTTAAAAATGATATATCAAAATTTCAAAAGTATCGAAAAAATTTAATTAAAAATTTTGATCATTTTTATTGGTTATCCCAATTTGTTGTTGTTTTATATTTATTTTATTATTTATGTATAAAACCATTTCATTATCACCATAAGCTCCCATTGTGAAAATTGTAAAAAAATGAGGAATCAATTTTTACAAAACATATTTCTATTTAAAATTAAATTTTTGTGCAGTCTATCTCCTCCCTACTCTCCAAATTATGAATATTTTTTTCATATTTTCCTCTCTGTATAATTAAATTTCATGTTGAGTTTTCTTTCATTAGTTGCACATTTTTGTTTTTGTTTTTATAATTTTGCATAATTTATGCAAGTGGTGGTGAAACTTTTCAAAAACTACTATAAGGGGCATATTTAATTTTATGCACTTGCAGTTGTTGAGTTTGCTGCTCATTTCATTTCCATGCGCATTTAATTAGATAAGAAAGTTAGAAAATTACAACAAAGAAAATTTACAAATCATTAAAACCAAGTCATTTTCTTTTGGTATTAAATGCCGAGGGATGGATTGACTGCGAAGAGAAATGATTTCATTCAAAGTTAATTGTTTTCAATATAATTACTCTACATATCAACTATCTATCAAATTAAATGATTTGAAAGTGAAATTGAAAATGGGTATTGAAATGGCATTTTCGCCGACATGCAAAGGAGCCATGAACTTGAAAGGAAACAGTAGTAATTAAATGTAAATTTGAATAAATATGGGGAACATGATATGTTTTGAAATTAAAAAATAAATAAAAAATATATCAAATTATTTGAAAACAAGTGAAAAACAAAAATCTGTTCATCATTCCATCTAAAATCAATTCAAAGAAAATTTAAAATTTACTAAAACCTAGAAAAAAATAGAATCAAATTTTAGTTATTAGACCATTTGAGTACCGATGTTTTATTTGACTCTTATTGTGTCTACAGATTTGTGGTTCGAGGAAACTTATACTGAAATTTGATGAGGAATATTTTTTCCATTTACATCAAGCCCCTAAAATGTTGCACTATGGGACAAATTTTGTCCCAGTTGGAATTTTGGTAGAAATTTAATACTTTTTTTTAAATTGAAATCACCATTTGACTGTATTTTTTTATACCTACCGATTTCTGGACTTCGGTGACCCAACGTAGAATTTAATGGAGAATATATTTTCCATTTACTCGTTTCCCCTCAAATGAAAATTTGGTGGAGATTTTCACACTACTTAAAGGAAAATATGTATGATAACTATTTTTGTTTTATTTTTTTTCGAATGATGGACCAGAAATTCCTTTATAATGAGGTCCTAGAGGGTTAATGTCAATAACAAAATTCTTCCTTAGAGAGTCCTTAAAATGTTTGCTTGATATATCCTGCCTCTAAAATGCAAGGATATCAAAGAATCCTTGGGTAAAAATTAAATTAAAAAAATAATTATTTCCATTTATTATTTTATATATCCCAATTTTTTTGATAAATTTCGTTGTTATATATAAATCCTACCGATTTCTGGTGGCCGGAGACCCATTGTGAAATTAAGTGCAGAATACATTTTCCACTGACACTTTTCCCCTAAAATGAAAACTAGGGGGAGATTTTCCCACTACACTAAAGGAAAAATATCTAGTAAACCATTTTCACTTGTTTCGGAAGAAGGACCAGAAATGCCTTTAAAATGAGACCCTAGAGGGTTAATGTCAATGACTAAAATCTTCCTTAGAGAGTCCTTAGTAATTTGACTTGACATATCCTACCTCTAAAATGCAAGGATATCAAGGAATCCTTTGATGAAAATAAAACGCAAACATTTTATTTTAATTATTATTTTATATATTCAAATTGTTTGATATATTTCCTGATATATTATTTCCATTGACACTTTCCCACTAAAATCAAGTTTTGCCGGAGATATTCCCGTTACCTCAATGGAAAGGGTGTCTAATAAGTCATTTCTCACTTTTGCGAAAGAAGTACAAAAAAGTCCTCTACCCTGAAGCGCTAGCGGGTTAACGTCTTTAACAAAAATGTTCCTTATGGTGTCCTCAACAATTGAGCTTGATATATCATGCCTCTAAAAGGCGAAGATACCACGGATCGGGCGATAAAAATTAAATGTCAAGAAAAAACTATTTGTTTACTTATTTTTTATATATCCAAATTGCTTGAGATAATTTGAAATTGTTTGATATATTTCCTAGCTATATATTAATGATTCCGACCTCTGTTGGTCGAAAACCTATAGTAAAATTAGGTGCAGAATATTATTTCCATTGACACTTTCCCACTAAAATCAAGTTTTGCCGGAGATATTCCCGTTACCTCAATGGAAAGGCTGTCTAATAAGTCATTTCTCACTTTTGCGAAAGAAGTACAAAAAAGTCCTCTACCCTGAAGCGCTAGCGGGTTAACGTCTTTAACAAAAATGTTCCTTATGGTGTCCTCAACAATTGAGCTTGATATATCATGCCTCTAAAAGGCGAAGATACCACGGATCGGGCGATAAAAATTAAATGTCAAGAAAAAACTATTTGTTTACTTATTTTTTATATATCCAAATTGCTTGAGATAATTTGAAATTGTTTGATATATTTCCTAGCTATATATTAATGATTCCGACCTCTGTTGGTCGAAAACCTATAGTAAAATTAGGTGCAGAATATTATTTCCATTGACACTTTCCCACTAAAATCAAGTTTTGCCGGAGATATTCCCGTTACCTCAATGGAAAGGCTGTCTAATAAGTCATTTCTCACTTTTGCGAAAGAAGTACAAAAAAGTCCTCTACCCAGAGGCGCTAGAGGGTTAACGTCTTTAACAAAAATGTTCCTTATGGTGTCCTTAACAATTGTGCTTGATAAATCCAACCTCTAAACGCAAAAGGATACCACGAAATCGGGCGATAAAAATTAAATGCCAAGAAAAAAACTGTTTTATTTTTACTTATTTTTTATATATCCAAAATGGTTTGAGATATTTTAAAGCTATATATAATTCGTAGCGATTTCTTGTGTTCGAAGACCTATAGTCAAATTTGGTGTAGATTATTTTAGTCATTAGCACTTTTCCCCTACAATGAAGATTAAGGGGAGATTTTTCCCGTTTATTCAAAGGAAAATAATTATAATGAGATATTTTTTACTTTTTTCGAAAGAAGGACCAAAAAGTCCACTACCCTGAGGTTCTAGAGGATTAAGGTCCTCAACTAAAATATTCCTTATGGGGTCCTTAGTAAATTAGCTTGATATACCCTACCTCTAAAATGCAAGGATACCAAGGAATCAGGAGATAAAAATTAAATGCGAAAAAATAAAAAATAAATGCCAAAAATTTATATACATTTTTTATATATCCAAATTGCTTGATATATTTTATAGTTATACATAAGTCCTACCGATTTTTTGTAGATGGGGACCTATAGTCAAATTTTGTGTAGATTATTTTTTTCATTGACACTTTACCGCTAAAAAGTAGATAAGGGGGAGATTTCCCCATTTCTTCAAGGTATTCCGGACGCAATAATCCGTTTTTCTATTTTTCCTAAAGAAGGACCAAAAAGGTCCCTACCCTGAGGCCTTTGAGGGTTAACGTCTTTAACAAAAATGTTGCTCATAAAGTCCTTAGTAACTTTGCTCAAGACAACCTACCTCTAAAATGTAGGGATGCCAAGGAAATTTAGTCCAAATCATTATAAAAATGTGTACTATTTAAGGAAGTTGAGTTAAAACCTATTTCTGTGCATATTTATATGTATGTAAATATGTATGTATGTATTTAAACATTTTTTATGAATCCTCTTCCCGCTTTTGTGGCCTTGTAAAAATTTGTGCACAATATTTTTTTTTATAAAAAAATTCATCACCAAAAAATTATGTCATTCTTCTCGATGTGCCAATTTTTTTCTTTTGAACTTTGATGGTGATGAGTCAAAAACATAATTCTTCATCTTCTCAAAAAATATATTTCAAATAATTAGAAAAAAACGACTCATAAATAAATAAATAAAAAATTTGTTTAACGAACAGCAATGAATCTACATTGAAATTATCGATGTCGTAGATTTCAAGGGGACCGCCTGAGATATATAAACAAATATTTCTTATTTGAAAATATTTAACTCTTCAACGGACAACGGCTCATTTCATCTCCCCATTTAAATCTATGTATGTATGTGTGTACGTACGTTCTTTTACCATCCACTTGAGTGTGGAAGCCATACAATTCGAATGGGGTACAATTCAAATAGAATACTTTGCCATTTACGTTATATGAATCAGTTGAATGTTTTTATTGTAGCTGTTGTCGAAATTGACGCACATCCTCCTCATATTCTCATATTTTTTTCTATAGAAAGAAAAGAGTCACTCTTTCACTTAGAATACTAGAGAATGGATATAATGGCTATGACCATATTTAAATAAAGAAAAATATTGCTACAAAAACAACAACAATAGCAAAATATGAAAACCCTCATCCCAAAGTGAAATGTGGATGGTGGTCGGCACACGAGATGATGATGATGATGATGCCGGTACATTCATTGTTGGTGACCATCACCATACAAGTACATATGCATGCATATTGTCTTTGTGTGTGTGTGTGTGAATATATGGCAGCCAGCTGTTGTTGCCAGCAGTCCGTTCTACATGTCGAGTGGTTATTTATTTTAATTAATTTCAATTAGTTCGACGCTGCATAAAAATTAAGCGGAATATCTGAATCATACGAAAAATTGAAATAAATAAAAATTCCATAGAAAAATATACAATTTTTTCAGAAGAAACATTTTAAATATCGTGAAAAATATACTAAAAATCAATGAATATTAGTGTTTTATAAAAAAACTGAATATCTGTTTATAAAAAGATGTGCAAGAAAAAATTTCAAAACTTCGTTGTATTTCTAATATCGTAAATTTTTTTGGGTATGAAAACTATGTTTTTTATAAGCAAAATATATTTTTTTAGTTCCTTTATGCACCAAAATAATGTTTTTCATTTAAATTTAAGTATTTTTTGCAATATCGTAAAATTTACGATATTAGAAATTTGATGCAAAAAAACATATTTTTCTTATTATAACACAATTTAAGCTCAACAATGTGTTTTTTATTAAAAATTTAGCATTTTTGGTAATATCGTAAAATTTACGATATTAGAAATTTGATGAAAACAGTATCTTTTTCTTATTCTAACATAATTGAAGCTAAAATAATATTTTTTCATTAAAAATTTGGCATTTTGTATAAGCTTAAAATTTACGATATTAGTGTTATAATGAAAAAATCATCAATTACTGTCTTATAATTTAATGTAGAAGGAATTTGATGCAAAGGAAAAATTTTTGTTATCTCCTATATGCATTAATATTTTTTTTAAATTTTTTTTCCGTTTTTTGCATTATCGTAAAATTTACGATATTATAAATTCGTTGCAAAGTTGTAATTATTTTTCCTTCAAACGCAGTTTAAACTAAATAACTATTTTTTAATTAAAAATTTAACATTTTTAAATGTTTCGAAATTTACGATATTAAAAATTTGTTGAAAAATCATAGATTTTACACAATATTAAACAATTTGGGTAAAATTAGATCAAAAACTATAATTTTCATCTGATTTTAACCTTATTTATAATATCATAAAATTTACGATATTAGGAAATTGTCTAAAAATGTTATTTTTTCTTATGACATTATAATGTAAAAAAATATTAAAATTTCTCGACAATTTAATATAGTAAATTAATAAATCGATAAATAATTGTATCATTAAATTTAAATATCGTAAATTTGTTAAATGTATTATTATGGAATTTCCCCTCAAATTCAATTCCTATAACATTTCGATGGTATATAAAGCAACTATGTATTTGTAACAACATATTCTTGCTTCATTTTGCCACTTAATTTTAATATCGTAAATTCTAAATTTCTACAACTTTACATTTTTCAGCGAATAAACTGAAATAATATCAATGTGGATTGTTTGTACCATTATTTACATAATTATTAGCACTTAATTTGGATTTCCTTACATAATGTGTCACTAAATTCTAATATCGTAATTTTTAAAAGCTGGTGTATACTTACATTTATCATAAAATGCATCTATATTAATGTTATATAACAATAATAGGGATTTTGTGTCCTTTAATTTATAGATTTTGTCACTATATGTTTATATCGTAAGTTTTAAACATTTACGATATTCAATTTTTTAGGCAATTTAACTCGATTAAGACCAATGTGGATTGTTTGTGCCCTCAGCTTCTTAATTGCATTAATTAATTCGATAATGGTTACCTAATTTTACTACTTAACTCTAATATCGTAATTTTTAGAAGATATTTATGTTTAGATTTTTCATAAAATAAATCTATATTAATGTTAGTAACCATATATAAAGACTTTTTAATATTTATTTGCTTGATTTTTGCCGCTATTTTTTTAATATCGTAATTTTCACAAATTTAAGAAATTCGATTATTTCAGCAAATTAACTAAAATTCTAGCATTATACATTGGGTGCCTCCAGTTGTTTAATTTTATTATTTAATTCAATTATAATTACCTTGTTTTGTTACAAAATTCTAATATCGTAATTTTTAAAACATATTAATAGTGAGATTTTTTGTAAAATAAATATATCATTTATATACATTTATTATATATCATTTATATACATTTTTGGAATTAGAATTCCTTGATTTTGCACTTCTATTTTAATATCGTAATTTTTTTGAAGTTACGATATTCAAGTTGATAGTCGGATTTTTCGCAAAATAAATCTTGAAACATGTTATATATCATTTACATACATTTTTGGAATTTGAATTTTTTGATTTTGTACTTCTATTTTAATACCGTAATTCTTTGAAGTTACGATATTCAGGTTAATAGTCAGATTTTTCGTAAAATAAATTTTTAAACATATTATACATTACTTATACACATTTTTTGAATTTGAATTCCTTGATTTTGCACTTCGATTTTAATATCGTATTTTTTTTAAAGTTACGATATTCAGGTTGATAGTCAGATATTTTGTAAAATAAATCTTGAAACATATTAAATATCATTTACATACGTTTTTTGAATTCGAATTCCTTATATTTATATTATATTTTAATATCGTAATTTTTTAAAGTTACGATATTCGGCTTTTCTTAGCTAATTAACATAAAAATTATTAAATATTATGTTTTTTATCATTATTTGCCAAATTTGGTCAGAAAATTCTAATATCGTAATTTTTAAAAATTTACGATATTTGATTTTTTTTGCAATTTTTTATTATTTTTTCGAATTTATACTTTTTGATTACTTTTCATGTAATTGAACCAAAAAAAATTGGCTTCAAACACAAATCTTTAATTCACCACACAATCTCCAATCAGATAGGTTCCCCTCGGGACGACTTATTATGAAAACCAAAAACGTTGAAAAATTTGAAATATTTTAAAAATGTCCATGTCCAGCCATATCATGATCATGCACACAGCATACACTTGACAATTGCAACAAGTTACAGCATAACTTAACTAACTAGCCAAATGGACGCCGCTCAGGTTATCTTTGCCAAAAAATGCCACAACCAAAGAAAAATTTCGAGAAGTCAGGAGAAGGAATACAAAAAATCATAGACGACATTCACAGGAAACTTGGTCGAACAACAACAAATAAATCAGCAAACCAATTTGGTATGTGAATGTTGTCAGTGCAACCCCCTCTCGCCCCTGGTTGTTGTTGTCGTATGCGATTTGCGTTTTGTTGCAAGTGAAAGTTGTAGGTTGAGATCACGTTGCAATAATTGGTTGCCATTGGAGGTATTTGTTTTAAAACGAATTTTTCTTGGGGTTGTTGTTGCTGTTGTTTGGTTTTCAGCAAATAAATATGGTCATAATTATTAGTGACAGAAAGAAACGGCATCCCCTCCCCATCTTCCCCTCCCTTTCACTCTCTTTCTAATGTGCTGTCATTTGCCGCCTAGTCACATCATTACAATTATAATGCCTGAAAGGTGATGATTAGTAGATTCTCTCTTCCTCCCTCTCTCTTCGAAGAGCAGAAAAAAAGAAATGCAACCATCATCACCACACACACTTTCATAATAGTTGACACAAACCCAACAACAAACACACAAAGCCGATAATTATAATTGGCGGTGATGATGGCATGGAAAACTGTTAAGTGATTGATCGGTTGGTTGGTCGGTCGGTCGGGTTGGTGGCGGTTCACTGGTTAAGCATTTAATAATTGAAGGCCGTTTAAAGATTTACTCTGCAGTCGTTCGTGGGGTTTATTAGTCTCAGTGGCTGTTTATTTTCTTTCATTTTTTCTTCGTTACCACAAATATTTGTTTAGCTAATATCGTAATAATACAACAATTATTATAATGCGGCTGCTGCAAAACTTTGAACTTTCAAATGAAGCCGTATTTTCCCACACCAGAGATTCCAGAGATCATAGACTCTGAGCTCAGATTATGTGAGACAGGGCAATCAACAAAATGACAAATGGCTTAAGGGTATCATAAACTAATATTTATCGTAAATATGTTTCCTGTACTCTCTTTCTTCCTCCTCTTTTTCATCCTCTTATGACAGAGGAAAATATGCGGTAATAATTCAAACAGGATTTTGAAAAGGAAAATAAATTGCGAAAGAAAATTAAATGAAAGGCAATGCAATTTTCTTGACAAAAAGTTTTTTTATGTTAATATCGTAAATTTATGGAATGAGATTTTTGGGTTATACAATTATTTTTATAATATCGTATTATATTCAGAGTAACAAAGTTCATATTTTTAATTTGAAAAAAAAAAACTTTTAGTTCTCATATCATAAATTTATGAAATTTATTTACGATATTATATTTGAACATATACGATATATGAAATATAATGCAAAGATTGCTGAATTTTCATCCCATCAATTGTAATAATGTATATGAGTAATTTTTTTTCACAAAATCATACCGTTTTCGCAAAAATCTGAAAATCGTAATTTTACGATATTACCTATTTTGATGAAAAAATTTATGATTTTTCAATAGATTTCTTTAGATACTATTTATTCTAGATTATTGGCGAAAAGTGTACATAAAATTACGAGAATTTATTTACGATATTATATTTGTACACTTACGATATATGAAATATTATGCAAACATTTGTGATTTTTCACCCAATTAATTGTAATAATGTATATGAGTATTTTTTTCACAAAAGCATACCGTTTTCGCAAAAATCTGAATATCGTAAATTTACGATATTACCTATTTTGATGAAAAAATTTATGATTTTTCAATAGATTTCTTTAGATACAATTTACACTAGATTATTGGCGAAAAGTGTACAAAAAATTATGGGTATTTATTTACGATATTATATTTGTACACTTACGATATATGAAATATTATGCAAACATTTGTGATTTTTCACCCAATTAATTGTAATAATGTATTTAAGTAATTTTTTGTCACAAAATCATGCCGTTTTTACAGAAATCCCAATATCGTAAATTTACGATATTACCTATTTTTATGATTTTTCAATAGATTTCTTTAGATACAATTACCTTAGATTATTGGCGAAAAGTGTACAAAAAATTATGGGTATTTATTTACGATATTATATTTGAACACTTACGGTATAGGAAATATGATGCAAACATTTGTGATTTTGCAACCAATTTATTGTAAAAATGTATATGTGACATTTTTATGTTACAAAATCGTAAAATTTTTAGCAAATTCCAATATCGTAAATTTACGATATTACATATTTAATGCAAAATATTAAGTTTATTGTTACAAAAATCATAGAATAATATAGTTATAATGTTTTCAATGTTTTTTGACTAAAAATATCACAAATGTGCTTACGATATCATTTTCTAACGCTTACGATATTACAAAATTAATCAAATTTTTGCAATTTTCTTACCAAAAACATAAAATAAAATTTTTATTACATGTATTCTATCGTTTTGACTAAAAATTCGCCAAATTTATTGACTCTAATATTTTCTAAAACTTACGATATCAGAAATTTGATGTGAAACTTTATAATTTTTTCATCAAAATCACTTTAAAAGATTTGTATAATGTCATATGTGCTGAAATATCTAATTTTTGTCAGTAATTTGCGATATCGTAAATTTTGAAAATTTACGATATTAGAAAAGTTTTGAAAAATTTTATGAATTTTCACGAAACACATGTTTTTGAGCAAAAAATTATAATGGGATGTTTTATAATTTACGATATTGCGTTTATTAAGGAAACATGAATTTATTCTTTATAAAAAAGGGAGTTATTTTGAAAATAGGTGTGTTCCCGTACCTAAGAACTATGAGAGCTACATGCGGAATTTTTTGAATGACAATTTTCTGTAACAATTATTAGAACTTATATTTATAAAAATGTATTAAGGGCTGTTGGAGCTGAAAGGGTAGGGGATTCAAAGGGCATTCCCGGAAGGATTTTTTAAAAAAAAATCCTCCTAAGGCTTTTAGAGACCTGAGAGTGATTTTTTATGATAATTTTCCGAAAAACGATCGGTTAAAAAAAAATCAAAGGACAATTAGAGCTCTGAGTGTGGTCTTTTGAAAGACAATTTTCCGAAGATTATTGGAACTCTTAAGAGAACTTTTCCGAAATGATTATTAGAGCTGTGAGCGTGAACTTTTAAATAAAATTTCTGAAAGTCTATGTTGATAAGGACAAATTAATAACAAAATTCAATTAATCACAAAAATACACGTTTCGTCAGGACAACATATGACAATTTATCAGTGCCCCTGAAAATAAAAAATACAAAAATTAAATACATATTTTTTTTAAATTTCTAATTCAGATATTTAACAATTTTTTCCCAAACAAAAAAAATTGAATCATGTAAAAAACTTTGACAAAACATAAGTATACCAAAAATTACTCAAAAAGTCTTCCTTAAAATAAATACGAAAAAAGTGCCTTAAAATAAAAAATCAACAAAATCTCTCCAAAAATCCTGCAACCAAAATACCAAAAAGAATACTCACAAAAAATTCCCCACAACAAATCATGTCATCAAGTCAACCCGCCAGCCAACCAGATAGTCTTGATTTGGCCTATGATATGTGGGCCGGGCAATTTGAATTTGTCGGACCAGCTGCTGTAACTACCACAACAAATACCGCCATCAACAAATCACAAAAATCATCGCTCAACAATAATATCCTTACGTTTGGTGATAAGTCATCCGCTCACAAACAATCCACCGAAAGTTTGGAAGATTTAAATTTGAATTTCAACACCCCGCATACCCTATACACCCCTTACTCCTCGTCCCAGTCTATGACCAATTCTTCAGCCTATTCTCTCGGCTGTAGTGGCTATGAAACGGATTATGGTAAACAGCCCATACTAATTGATCAAGAGACTTTTTTAAGTTTGAATCCAGCGGATTTTGAGGATATTGTGCCATCACCTTCGGGACCCAACTCGTTGATTTTCATCGATAATAAATTGGTGGATGCGGAATATAACAATAACAACAACAATAGTAAATTAATTAATTTGGAGAGTCTGACAAATAAGAGTAACAATAAAACCAACAACACCAATACCAACGGTTTTAAATTGGAGAATTTAAAGAATTTTAAAAATAAATTGATTTGTGATTACGAAGAGAAATCGGAAAACAATAACAACAACAACAATCATCATAACAACAATAAAATGAATGGCCTTAGCTTGGAAGTGTGTGAAAATTTAAATGAACAAGTAAGCATGATAAACAATTATTATTATTTTTAATTATTTAATTTTATTTTAATTAATTAAATTAAGAACAAAAATAAAAATTGGGATTTTATGGATATATATAATATATATTTATATATAGATACATATATATCACCGATATAATTAGGGGATAATTCTAAACAATTTGAATGCTTGTTTTTATGCATTTTGTCAATAATGGCCAATTTGACCCTTAACCTCTCCATATAGAGGTTTGTTGTAAAGGGGAAATATCTTCTCCATAAAATTTCACTATAGGCTACCGAACACAAAAAATCGTTAAATGCAAGATTAATCACGATATCGGTAACGATTTTCGATATATTACAAGAATTTCTCGTTTTGCGTTTTTTTTACGTGATAGCTCCATAACTGTGTCCAATTAACGCCCAATATTTCATTTTTGAGGGGTGGGGTAAAGGAAGTATGTATTCTACATCGAATTTCAGTATAAGTTTCCCCAGACAAGAAATCGGTATATATAAAATATATGGCTAAAATATCGGTTGTAATATGGAGATATAAAATAAAGTTTTTATTGGGAGCTTTTTGTGAGTACTAGATCCAAATTGCGTAGTTTCACCTCGAATACTAATGTTGCGGGAGGTGGTGTAAAGGGAAAAATATTCTTCATAAAATTCCATAATATGTCACCGATCACAAGAAAACGATATATATATATATATATATAATATATCGGAGAAATATCGGTATTAATTTTGATATTAAAAAATAATTTCGCGATTTACGTTATTTTGCCACTAGCTTCTTAATGGGACCCATTTGACCCATAGAACCTAATTTTTCGGGGTTTATGTGAAGGTGGAAAATATTCTTCATCGAATTTCACAATATGTCTCCGAACACAAGAAATCGGTATATATAATGTATTTCAGTGAAATATCGATATTAAATTGGATATACTATAATAATTGATCGACTTGGGTTATTTTATAATTTGACTCAATTGATCTCCAAAACTTAAATTTTCGGGGATGGAGTTTAGAGAGAAAATATTCTCCATCAAATTTCCTTAAATGCCTCCGAACACAAGAAGTCGATATATATAATATAGGCCAGTGAAATATCGATATTAATTTGGGCATTTAAACATAAATTGTCGGTTTGTGTCATATTGGGCCTTTTTCCATATTGGCCAATAATTACCCTCAATACTTCATTTTATGGGGTTAGTATTAAAGGAAAATATATTCTTCATCGAATTTCACTCTATGTCTCCAAAGACAAGAAATCGGTATATATAATATATATCGGAGAAAAATCGAGTTTAATCTAGAAATATAAAAATTATTTCTCGATTTCGATCATTTCGCCACATGCTCCAATATTTGTCTCATTTGACACCTAGAACTTAATTTTTCGGGGTCGATGTGAAGGTGGAAAATATTCTCCATCGAATTTCACTATAGGCCTCCGAACATAAGAAATCCGTATATATAATGGAAATCTGTGAAATATCGATATTAATGTGAATATATAAAAATTATTACTCGATTTGGGTTATTTTGTCATTTACTCCATTGTAGGACCATTTTGACCTCTAAAACCGAATTTTAGACGGTTAATGTTAAGGATGAAAATGTTCTTCATCGAATTTCACTATATGTCATCGAACATATGAAATCGGTATATATAATATATTTCAGTGAAATATCGATATTAATTTGGATATATAAAAATAATTCCTCATTTTGGCGAATTTGGCCACTAGCTCTATAATTTGACCCAATTGACCCCTAATACTTAATTTTTCGGGTTTGATGATAAGGTAGAAAATATTCTCCATCAAATTTCACTATAAGTCTCCAAACATAAGAAATCGGTATATGTTATATATATTAATAAAATATGTATATTAATAAAATATGTATATTAATAATATTAATAAAAATTCGGCTAACGATATTCTCTAAATGGATATAAAAATATATTATCATAATTTGAGGTATTTTTGGAAATTTTCCATATTGGTCGATTTTTTTTAAAAAATTTTATATAGTTTAGAGGGATGGTATAAACGGAAAAAATATTCTCCATCAAATTTCACTATATGTCACCGAACACAAAAAATCGATATCTTAAATATATATCCCAAAAATATGGCTTTAAACTTGGCTATAAAAACGAAAATTCCCATTTTTGGGTATTTTGGTACTTGGCCTATAATTAGACCAATTTGACACCTAAAACTACATTATACGAAGCTGTTCTCAAGGAAGAAAATATTCTCCATAAAATTTTACTATATGTCCCCGAACAAAAGAATTCCGTATCTTAAATATATATCTATGAAGTATTGCTATAAATTTGGGTATTAAATAGAAAATTCCCATTTTTGGTTATTTTGGTACATACCCCTAATTTGGGCCCTATTGACCCCAAAACTACATTTTACAAGGATTTTCTTAAAGAAGAAAATATTCTCCATAAAATTTCACTATATGTCTCCGAACACAAGAAATCGGTATATATTATATATATTCCGTAAATATCGCTTTAAATTGGGTTATAAAAAAGAAAGTTCAAATTTTTGGTTATTTTGGTATATATCCGTAATTTGGGCCCTATTAATACCCAATACTACATTTTACAAGGATTTTCTTCAAGAAGAAAATGTTCTCCATAAAATGTCACTATATATCACCGAACACAATAAATCGGTAGCTGTTATATATATCCTGGAAATATCGCATTAAATTTGGTTATAAAAACGAAAATTCCCATTTTAGTTATTTTGGACTTGCTTCCTAATTAGACCCAATTGACCTCCAAAACTATATTTTACGAAGATTTTCTTAATGAGGAAAATATTCTCCATAAAATTTCAATATATGCCTCCAACCAATTAAAATCGGTATCTATAATATATAGCACTAAAATATCGATATTCATTTGGGCTTCAAAAAACATTTTCTTAATTTGGGCTATTGTGATCCTTTACCCATATTAGCCTCTAAATGTCCTTAAAAAAATTAAAAAAAAAATACGAAAATGGTCCTTTGAGAGGATTTCCACCATGAAGGATGGAAAAGGATTCCCCCGTTAAAAATTTCCGATTATTCCAATTAATTAATTTTCCCTAGCCGATACATAAATGCCAGTTATTTTAAGTTGCCCATTCGTTTAACGCCATTTGCCTGGCTGATTCGATTCGTTCGTCCATCCACCCAATCTACATATCAAACATTCGAATATTAAACGTTATGACGCCACTACAATAAAAATTGTCAATAAATTGAATATTATTTTCAGTACTCTTTGGTGGTGTCTGTCTATCGTGACTGGTGGTTGGTTGGTTAGCTTAGCAAAGCTACGGATCGGAATATTTATTCTTTTTTTCCTCTAAAAAACAACAAAAAAAATTTCCCGAACCCTACTCCCTACTTGCCATAATATCTGAGTGTGTCGTGTGTATGTGTGTGCCCCTTGTAGTGCCATGAAATTAGTTAATTTCATTTCTAGCCAGGAAAATAAAATGAGAACTAAGAAGAATTTTGGTAGAGGTTAGGTGGGAGGTGTAGGAACCTCACACAAATTTCCATTACAAATTGACAAGGGAACAAACAATAATAACTGACTGACTAGCTAACTAACTGAATGAATGGTTGAATGAATGGAAAATAACCTCAAAAAAATCCACAATTCATATATAAAAAAATTGTTATGACTTGGTTCGACTTTTAGTTTTTGTTACTGTGGCAGTGCGACGAGTGTTCTCTGGCTAGCGTGTGTTGATTTTCAATAGTTTTTCTGTCGAACGGGAAAAAGAGAGAAACAATTCCTTGGAAAGTGAATAATATTGAAACATATTGAAAAATAATTTTGAAAGAAAAAAATAATAATCACTATGCATAACACCCCCGACGAGGAGGAGGAGGAAAATGATGTGAGTAAGATTTTTTTGTTGGGAAAAAATATGGAACTTCCGTTTGAGTTTAAAATATTGAATACTGCAATTTGTTTATAAAATTAAAACTTTTGTATACAACTATAAAAATTATTGTGTGAATATTTGTTGTTGTTTTTATCGATTTTTCATTTACTTCGTACCAGGCCTTCCATGCCATTTTTGTTTAGATTCCCATGCCATGTGTTTACTATTTTAAACATTTCTGAAAATAATCTCTTCTTCTAGCATTACATTATTGTTTTATGTATTTGGTGTTGTTGTAAATTTTATTTTGATTTATATATTTCAAAAAATATTAGAAAAAATAATTGTGATTTCATCGTCATCTTGGTTTTATCAACCGAAAACGGAAATCTTTCTCCATAGCCTCAGACGAGCGCCTGCCGCTCATCGTCCATAATGGCATGTCATTTGTGTCAAGGCAATTGTGATTTGATAGAGGAGGGGGTTCGTTTTGTTGTTGTTGTTGTTTTTAATGGAATTATCGATTTTTCTAAGGCTAGACTGACTAGCCGAATATAAGTGGACAGAGTAAATGGTGGGATTATTACTACAAGGAGTTCAATGAAAATTGGTTTGGTGGACATAATAAAATTTAGAATTAAAAAAAAACAAAAAATATTTTTTAAAAGACTATTAAAAGGCAAAAAATCTTAAAACAAAATTTACAAAATTTTACAAATTAGAAAACTTTAATAAAAATTTTCAAAACAAACGAATTCCGTAAAAAATCCTCAGAAAGGTATTTTTTTTGCACCATTTTCAAGAATTGCTAAATTGTCACATTAAATTTCAATTTGGAGGCTTGAGGTTAAAGTAGAAAATGTTCTCCACAAAATTTCATTATAGGCCACCGAACACAAGAAATCGGTATGTTTAATATATAAGCAAAAATATCGGAATTAATATGGAAATTTTAAAAAAAAAATTATTTCGACTGTTTTTGGTGATTGTTCCTAATTTTCGCCCATTTTACCACCGAATACTTCGTTTTTCAAATGAGGTATTAAGGTAAAAAATATTCTCCATAAAATTTCATTATAGGTCATCGAACACAAGAAATCGGTGTATACAATATATCTTAGTAAAATAACGGTATTATATTGGATATATAAAAATAATTTGTAATTTTGGGTTATTTTGATACTTACTTCGTAATAGGACGCTTTTGACCTCCAAAATATATATTTTCGTTGTTGATGTTAAGGAATAAAATATTCTCCATAAAATTTCATTATAGGTCACCGAACACCAGAAATCGGTATATATAATATATCTCAGTGAAATTTGGGGTTTAATTTAAATAAATAGAAATAATTTTTAATTTTCGGTTATTTTGATACTTTTTTCATAATAGGGCCCATGTGGCACCCAATACTTTATTATAAGGGGCTGGTGTTAAGGTAAAATATATTCCCCATAAAATTTCATTATAGGTCACCGAACACAAAAAATCGGTATATATAATACATCCCAGTAAAATATCGATATTAAAATGAATATATAAAAATAATTTATAATTTTGGGTTATTTTGATACTTACCTCATAATAGGGTCATTTTGACCAACAAAACATAATTTTTTGGGTTTGATGTTAAGGAAAAAAATATTCTCCATCAAATTTTACTATAGGTCACCGAACACAAGAAATCGTTATATAGAATATATCTCAGTGAAATATCGATATTAAATCTGATATATAAAAATAATTTATAATTTTGCGTTATTTTGGTGTTCACTTCATAATTGGTCCTAATCGACCCCAAAAATTAATTTTTAAGGGTAGGTTTTAAGGGAAAAATAACTCTACATAAAATTTCATTATAGACAACTGAATACAAGAAATCGGTATATATAATACATATCAGTAAAATATCGGCATTAGTTAAAAAAAAAAAAAACAAAAATAATTTCTCATTTTGGGTTATTTTGATACTTACATCATAATTGGACCCATTCGACAACCAAAACATAATTTTTTGGCGTTGGTATTAAGGACGAAAATATTCTCCATAAAATTTCACTATAAGTGCCCGACTACAAGAAATCGGTATATAATATATATATCTGTGAATTATGGGTTTTAAATTCGACATATTCAAATCATTTTTAATATAGAGTTATTTTGATACTCACTTCATCATTGGGCCCATTTGACCACCAAAACATAATTTTAAGGGATTGATGTTGAGGAAGAAAATATTCTCCATCGGATTCCACCATAGGCGTCCGAATACAAGAAATCGGTATATATAATATATATCATTGAAATATCGATATTAAATTTAATATATAAGACTTATTTAAAATGTTGATTTATTTTGGTAATTACTTCATAATAGGGCCCTTTTGATCCCAAATTTTATGGGGATATTGTTAAGAAAGAAAATACTCTCCATCAAATTTCACTATATGTGTTCGTACATAATAAATCGGTATATATAATATATATGGGTGAAATAATGATTTTAAATTGGTTATATAAAAACAAATGTTCATATAGGTTTATTTTGCTGTATGCTTCATAACTGCACCCAATGGACCTTCAAATCTTTATTTAATGGGGATAGTCTCAGGGAGGAACATAATCTCCATCGAATTTCTAAACATATTTCCAAACAAAAGAAATCGGTATATATAATATTTATACCTAAAATATCCATGATCATGTGAATATAAAAAAATAAAAATTTCTTATTTTGGGTTATTTTGATATTTGCTGCAGAATTGAGTCAATTGACGCCCAAAACTTCATTTTTTGGGGATAATTTTAAGGAAGAAAATATTCTAAATTATTCTCCATAAAATTTTAATAAAATATCGATGACAATTTGGTTATACAAAAACCATTTCCCATTTTAGATTTTTTTATCCATGAAATCGGTATATATAATATATAGCATTAAAATGCCGTTTTGATTTTGAATATATATAACTAATTTCTCATTTTGGTTTATTTTTGGAATTTGCTGTCTAATTAGGACCAATTGGCCCTCAAAACTTAATTTTAGAGCTTCGGTGTTAAGGGAAAATCAATTCCCCATAAAATTTCATTGAAGGTCACCGAACACCAGAAGTCGGTATATATAATATATTTTATTAAAATACCGCTTTGAATGTGAATATATAAACCTAATTTCTCGTGTTGGGTTATTTTTGGTATTTGCTGCCTAATTGGGCCCAATTGACCCTCAAAACAGCATTTTAGGGCTGCGGTGTTAAGGGAAAATCAATTCCGCATAAAATTTCATTGAAGGTCACCGAACACTAGAAATCGCTACATGTAATATATCTCTGTGAAATATCGCCATCAATTTGGGTGTAACAAAATAATTTCTGATTTGTCTTATTCTGGCACCTTTTCCTTCAGCGGACCCAAATTACCCCTACATCTTAACTTTTGGGGGTTGGTTGTAAGGGAAAAAATATTCTCCACCATATTTTACTATATGTCTCCTAACACAAGAAATCGATAGCTATACTATATATCAGTCAAATAGTTGGGTCATTTGGGACAATAAATTTGGTATACTTTTTTTGGTTTAATTTGAAATTTGGTGCAACTATGATCTCAAGGTCCAATTTTTGGGAAGGATGTCAAGCGGAAAAATATTCTTCATTAAATTTCCTTACAATTTGCCATTGGCATCGAATCTGTAAAGAAACCCCCATACCTCAAAATTTTTCCTTTTAAAAAGAGATTTTCCCTTATGGGAGACCCTTTGCTTATTCATAGATCGTCTTTTTCATTATGTCAGCTTCGAAAAATGTTGAATATTTTTGTAAATGTTTTGTGTTTTTTTTTTTTAATTTTACAGTCTATAGTAATTAAAAATTTTGTTTATGACATATGTTCGCCTTATGGTGTTGAATACATTAAGCGAATTTTTTTATATGTTTCTGCTTAATTGAATCATATAGCAAAAACAACAGCAACAACTGTAAAAAATAAACATTATTGCTCATCACAGCAAATGAGCCAGATGAAAATTTAAGCGAAAAACACACCAAGGGGTGACTTTATTTGCGAACAATTTGTGCCAAGGTACAACCAGAGAAATGAATATTTAGAAACAAATTGACTTTTTGGTGTTCAGATTTTTTTCTTTTTGCATTATGAAAATTTAAATAAACAAACATTTATTTTTCAAATGAACTATAATACATAAAAACATGGCAAAGAGAAAAACATTAAGAAAAAATCATTTTGTAAACATAGAAAGACAACAAATGGGAAATGTTTATAAAAATAACAAAAAAAGAAAATTTAATAAAAAGAAGAAGGGGAAAATCTAAGAATTAACTTTTTCTTTTTCTCACTTGGAAAAATATAAAAAACTATGAATGAGATCAGCACAAAACTGCCAATAACATTGGGAAGAATAAACAATCAACACATGGAAATGGAAAACTAATCAACCGAATAATGGAAAGTGGAGATAAAGAAGAACGTGGAAGAAGAAGAAATTACAAAAAAATCTGTAATTGTGTTTACATGAAAGCTAATAAGATTAGCCCCAATTTTTTCTATTGTGTATGTGTTCACTTGTGAAAATAATGAAAGTTAGGTTATGTTTTGAAGAATATTGGAAATTATTGAAACACATAGAAAGTAAAAAAAAACAGAATCATTGAATTATAGCCGATTACATATAAACCATTTTCCTCCGGCATAATAGTTACCTCTCCCTCAGAAAAATAATAACAATTAAATAATTGGGAACCAGATTATTATAGTCATTTTATCGATATGTATTCAAAATTCCAATTTCTATTGTTTAGAGACGGATATTGAAATTTGATGCAGAAAATATTTTTCCTTAACACTAACCCCGTAAAACGAAGTTTTGAGGGTCAATTGCGTCCATTGTGGCAGCAAGTATCAAAATAACAAAAAATAATAAATGATTTTTTCTATACTCGCATTAATGTCAATATTTCACAGATATATATTATATATACAGACTTCATATATTCGGTGACATATAGTGAAATTAGATGAAGAATATTTTCTTCCTTAACACTATCCCCTTAAAATGTAGCTTTGGGGGGTAATTGGGTCCATTCTGGGTGCAAATGCCAAAACAGCTAAAAATTAAGAAAATGTTTTTCTATATACACATTAATATCGAAATTTCAACAATATATATTTAATATACAGATTTCATGTGTTCGGTGACATTAGGTGAAATTTGATGGGGATTTCATATATTCGGTGACATATAGTGAAATTCGATGCAGAATATTTTCTCCCTTAATATTATCCGCGTAAAATTAAGTTTTGAGGTATAATTGGCTTCATTCTGGGAGCATATACCAAAATAACTAAAAATAAGAAAACATTTTTATATATTCACATTAATGCCGATATTTCACAGATATATATATATTATATATACCGATTTTTCATGTTCGCAAACTTATAGTGAAATTTGATGGAGAATATTTCCTCCCTTACCACTAACCCCGTAAAATGAAGTTTGGAGGGGTAATTGGGTCCATTCTGATTGCATGTACCAAAGTAGCTAAAAATCACATTAATGCCGATATTTCATAGATATATATTATATATACCGATTTCTTGTATTCCGGAACTGATAATGAAATTTGATGGAGAACATTTCCTCCCTTACCACTAACCCCATAAAATAAAGTTTGGAGGGGTAATTGTGTCCATTCTGGGTGTACCAAAATAGCTAAAAATAAGAAATTAATTTTATATATCCAAATTAATACCGATATTGCATAGATATATATTATATATACCGATTTTTCATGAAATTATTGAAATTTATATATTTTTTTCCTTAACATCATCCCCTTAAAACAAAGTTTTAAGGGTCAATTGGACCCAATTTTGGTGAAAGTACTAAAATTAATCAAAATGAGAAATTTTTTTTAATACACAAAATAATAACAATGTTGCTTTCATATATGATATAGCGGCTGATTTTTTGTGTTCGGTGACCTATAGTGAAATTCGATGGAGAACACATTTTCCCTTTACATCAACCCCTTAAAATTAAGTTTAAGGGGTACATTGGCTCAAGTATGGAGCAAGTATCAAAATAACTTGAAATGAGAAATTTTTTTAATATATGCAAATAAATTCCCATATATCACAGTTATATATTATATACCGATTTCTTGTGTTCCGGGACTTATAATGAAATTTGATGGAGAACAATTTTTCCCTTAATACCAACCCCATAAAATTAAGTTTTGGGGCTATATTGGCCCTTTTAAGGATCAAGTACCAACATAACATAAAATCGGAAATTATTTTTAAATATCTAAATTAATACCGATATTTCACTGATATATATTATATCTAGCGATTTATTGTGTTCAGTGACCTATAGTGAAATTTTATGGAGCATATTTTCTACCTTATCACCATACTCTTAAAGTGATGTTTTGGTGGTCAGTTCGGCCCATTTGGGAGACAAGTAACAAATTGACATAAAGTTAATAAATTTGATTTATATTTAAATTTAGACCGCTTTAATGATGTTAATGTTTAATATTATATACACTGATTTCTTGTGTTCGGTGATCTATATTGAAATTTGATGGAGAATATTTTCTACTTTAGCACCATACCCTTAAAGTGCCCAAAGGTCCAATTCGGCTCAATTGGGGGAGAAGTACAAAAAAAAAAAAAAAAAAAAAACTTAAAATGAAAGAATTCCATTTATATATCAAAGTGTGCATCGTTATTTTACTGTTAAATATTTACCGATTTCATGTGTTCGGTGGCCTATAGTGAAATTTGATGAAGAATATTTTGTAACTTTATACCACCTCCATAATATGAAGTGTTGTAGGTCAATTTAGACCAATTATTGAATAAGTAGCAGAAAACCTCAAAATGGAATTTTATATAATCAAATTAATTCCGATATTTTATAGATATATACTATAAATAACGATTTCTTGTGTTCGGTGACCTATAGTAAAATTTAATGGAGAATAATTGTTCCCTTAATACAAACCCTGTAAAATAAAGGTTTAGGTGCGAAATGGGCTCTGGTTTGGATGAAGTACCAAAAATAACCCAAAATAAGAAATTATGTTTATAATCTGAAATCCATACCGATATTTCATGGATATATATTTATTATAACGATGTTTCGGATTCGGTGACCTATAGTGAAATTTTGTGGAGAACAACGTTTCTCTTAATGTCAAGCTTGTTAAATGAAGTATTAGGTGTGAAATTGTGGATGAGTAAGAAAAATTGGAAATTATTGGTAAATATCCACATGTGTTTAGATTTTTCTTAGATATATGTATATTAAATATGGGGATTTCTTGTGTTCGGTGGCCTACAGTAAAATTTGTTGTATATTTTTCCCATTTCCCATCAACATCACAAAATTTTAATAAAAGCTTATTTTTTGCGTTTTTGTGCAAATTTGTCACTATTTAATTTTTATTACAAAATTTTTAATTTTTTTTTTTTTTTGTTATCAAAATATGTTATCAAAATTTCTTATGAGCTACTAATTTATTTAATTTTTGAAGTTTTTTTATTCCTTAATTTTTTCCACAGTTTCTAATTAATTATAATGGCAAGAGATAATTGATTGGACAATTAGTAGCAATAATTATTTTCATATCTCTTAATTGGAAAGTTCGATAAAAAAATAAAATAAAAAAAAAACAGAAGAAGATAAAACAAAAAAAACACCAGCTATCCATCGATACCACCCCATGATCGCCGCACCATTAATTGAGCTGAATCATGTTCATGCTCCAACGTCTCAATGGATGACAGCTAGGTAGGCCGAAGAAGAAGATAACATTGAGAATTGCTTACTTAGAAATAAATACTTTTTTAATGATGGTATTCGATTTTAATCGAAACCAAAAGCGTAAAAATGTGAACGAACATCATGTAAACAATTGATTAGGGTCAGGGTAGAGGGGTTAATTGGTAAAAAAATGGGGTGATGGCCTCTTCAAGAATTTAGGCCTAGTTATTAGTCATGAGGAGATTATTTGGAATTACTACAAATATATAAAGAAAGTAAAAGGGGGAAATTTGATGGTGGAAAAGGAAAGTGAAAGCTTTTCCCATGTGGAAAATTATTTGAAAAAGGTGGAAAGTAAAAAGAATTAAAAGCAAGAATTTGTTTCTACAGAAAAAAATTAATTGGTATTATAACCAGGGATTTTCGTGATTATGGAATATCTATAAATCAAATCAGCATTCCGCTATGTATTTTTGTTTTCATTTTCAAACAAAAAAAATCTCCAAAGAATAAAATCCGCAAAAATCCCCATCTTAACCCCTGACATGAACATGATTTCTTTTGTAATCCCTTCCAGACATTTTTTCCATACCATATGGACATCATTTCTTTACATTTTCCATTTCCTCATTCCGAAGGAATATTTATTGCTTCAAAACTGTCAAACTCTGGAATAATTGACATAAAACACTTGTTCCCAGCCTAAAATGCAATGGTTGATAAACATGAGCAATATTTTCCTTATGGCCACAAATCAAAGCAAAACAAAATATTTTTAGAAATTTGAAATCATCAGCGAACATGGAAAATCTGTTTTGTGAAAAAGAAAAACAGTTTCGATGCATATTTCGATGACGAATGTCAACAGTGTTTGTGTTTGTGTGGCATCTACGACTGTGAAAATCATCAAAGCAAAAAATGACAAATGATTTGTTTTCACTAAATGACAGCTATCATGGATAAACATCGATGAATCAGAGATTCTTAAACTTTTTATAGTTTTTTTTTTTTTAATTTTTTATTCAGAAAATTTGGAAAAATTTACAAAATTTGAAGGCGTACTAAATGCTTATATGGGCACTTCCGCAGTCACTTACACGAGTACTATCAGTGGTAAAAAATTTGAGGGCCTCCGGTTATTATCTTTCGAGATAAAAGCCACAAAAGAGCGGTTATATATACTTTTTATATATACTTATATATATTTTTTACATTCTTTACATAAATAAGAGATATCAAGCATTATTATTGCAAAATTTCAAAATTTGGCATATCCTTTGTTTGTTTATAAATATTGAAAATGTTGACCTTTTGTGGGGGAGGTACCAGAAAGTGTTGACCAATGGGTCATCTTGGCTTTATAAAGATAATAGGTTGTACAAAGTTTGGCTCAAATCAGACAATCTATTAGCCTGATATTGGACTAAATAATATTAAAAATGTTAACCGTCTGTGGGGAAGGCACCAGAAGGAGTGGACCAATGGGTATCATCTTCAATCTTAATCTATTATTTTCCATTAGCCTGGTAGTGAATTTATACATATTTTGACCCTCTGTGAAGGAAATACAAGAAGGAGTGGACCAATGGGCCCTATTTTCCTACCTGATCTAGGCTTGGTAAATATATCGTTAAAATCGGATAGCCCGCTCGCATATTATTAAAAAAATAATTTTTAGCACAATTTTAACCATTTTGTGGGGTAGGTCTCTCTTACATTTTTTTTTAAAAAATTAAATAATGAACTTAAAATTTTAATTTAAGGCATATTTTAGTTATTAAAAATCTATTTCAGAGAACCTATCACCGAAATTTATTTTTAAAGCGATTTTTTGCTATATGGAAAATTTCCCTCCAAAATCTTCAAAAAAAAAAACTTAATTTTTTTACAAAATCCGGATATTTATTTATTTATTTAAATTCAAACAAGTGAGCGGAGTCGGACGGTGCCGACCATGCGATACCCTACACAACTTCCACAAAAATTTAACATTCTGTGGTTCTATATTCTGAGCTTGGGCAATATTTCATTTTAGTTGCACCCTCTTGCCCAATTAGATGTCAACAGTACTTCTTCTTTACACTGACATATGTCAACAAATATTACTAATATTCAGTACATAACTTCTAATTACTTGTCCAGATTCCCTTCACCGTGGATTGTGTTGAGATGTTCGGCATTCAATTGTGGCCTATAGATCGACTCGAAAAAACACAAACCATACGTGGATCCTCACTGAAAATTTCAAAGCGATCAGCGCTATATTTCCGTCCTCTAGTGTGGTAATATATGTATACGTAAGCACCTGTAAATATTTAAGTGTATCTCCCATATCCGAGTACATACGACATTATAATTGGTATCAATTTAAAGGTCAACCACTCCTCTTGGATATACTATCAACTTCTGGGGTCTATATCCTTCAGGGGTAAATATATACGCCACAGAATGTACATTTTGTTATTTTTCACACAAAAGTCAGGTTCAATTTGACCCGTTAAATATTGACCGATCTTTATTAAAACAGGCATGCTTAATCTTGGCCCCGATCCCCTTCTACATGTATAAATTTGAGATGTTTGGGCCGTAATTGCGGTCTCTGAAGCGACCAGAAGAAGTGTTTGGTCCATTTCATCACCTAAATATTAACCGATCTTTATCAAACATAATAAGGGTCTTCATTGGCCAGAACCCATCCTACATGCAAAATTTCGTGAAGATTGGTCCATAACTGTGGCCTGTTTCGTGTTTAAAAAATTATAATGGGCATACGGACAGACGTTCGGACGGACACACATGTCTAAATCGGCATAGCTAGTCGAGATATGACGATCGGTATACATAAAGGTGGGTCTAGGAACAATATTTTGCGGCGTTACAAACTTTTGGGGCTGCACAAAGCTATAATACCTAGAGATGGTATTTACCGGGTAAATACCCAAGGGGTGGGTAAATACCCTACGTGGGTAAATACTTGGGTAAATACCAGAGTTTTTACCCAAAAATTGGGTATAAACTCATTAACTGACGAACCATTTGACATAGGCGGCCAAAATTTTGCATAGATGTTTTTAATGTCAAAGCAAATATAGAAATCCAAAATGGGGTCCCTGGGTCCAAGTTCTGATATAGCTCCCATATAACCGTATATACCGATTTAAGGTATTTTTTGTCTATTAGACACATTTTACAACCAAATTGGCTGTAATTTGGCACAAAGTGTTCTCTTTGGGTACCAAATGTCCATGCAAAAATGTATGTATGTAGGTCCATGTTTACTTGTAGCCCCCATACAAACGTACCCTATTTTGAGTATTTACCCAGAAATTGGGTATAAACTCAACTGCCGAACCACCCAAATAAATACCCACAAATGGGTATTTACCCAATTTACCGGGTATTTACCCTTTGGGTATTTACAAACTGCCCATCTCTAATAATACCCTGACAACATAGTTGTGTAGGGTATAAAAATAAAAATTCCCATTGGTCTATAATTTATAATATTTTTGTTGTTGTTGTTTTTGTATAATTACATCTCATATTAAACTAACGTTTTTTTTATTGCCCAAAGTGTCTAGCATGTAAACGATTTTTAGCACTCACACTCTCTCTGTGTTTAGTTCATTGGCCATTTTTAGAATGTTTGAATATCGTATCAAACCCCAACCACACAACATAAATTAATAGCACAAACAGAACAAAATATTTGGCTAGCCACAAAAGCACTGAGTTAGCCAAAAGATTGTGGTTCTCAATAAAAAAATATCAAAACTCTCACAAAAGCAAAAACAGAATACAAAACAAAAACAAAAAATTAAAAACAATTTTTTTCTTTGCTTTTTGTTTATATCAGTTGGACAGTTCCGACAGCCAACCAGCCTGCCAACATGTTGGATGTTCTCAAAATTTTTATATACAAAAATTTGGCGTTTTGTGTTAGCAAATGTTTATAATTTGTTTAAAACAGTGGCGCTCTTACCCATACCCTACCCCACCTCCCTCTCTAATAGCATGTAAGTGTGTGTGTGTGTCTGTTTGTCGGTCTGTTATGGCTAAATGATAAATTAAGAAATTTTGTAGCATTTATTTTTTTGGCCAAAACAAAAAAATAGTTGTTCTCTGTTGTTGTTGTGCCCCTCCATTAAAAGTTGTGATTTGTTTGATGTGGTAGTTTTGGTTGGTTTGGTTGCCTAGGGTTGGGTTGGCTGCTTGGCATGGCCAAAATAAATTTCTTTTTTTGCCGAAATAAAACAAAAAATCTGAAAAGCAAAATTTCGCCATGCTTTTGGGTGTTCTGTAGTATTCTGCTCTATTCGATTCTGTTTCTTTATACCAACCTCTAGCCATTGTCTAGAGAACTACCATTGCCTGCCTGTATGTTTGTCTATGTCTTCTTTGTAAGAATGTTGAAACTATTGCGAGAATTTCTTGGCCTTTTTTGTTGTATTCTTTCTTTTTGTTTTTGTTGTGGACTCGGGTTCCTAAACTAAAAAAACATTTGTTTTGGAGAGTATGAAATTTTTACTTTTAGTTGTTGGCCATCTTACAACGTGTGTTGATGACGACGACACCAACATCGACAATTCTCCCGGCACAGATATCGCGCGCGTACTTCAAGTTTTTATTTCTTGAAATTTTTTTTCTTTGCGTTTTTTTTTTTGCTTTCGTTTTAACCCGTAAAGAAAAAACGAAATATAAATAAATAATTATTGCTTCCGTCATTTCATTTCTTTTTTTTTCTTTTTCGGATTCCATTGTTTTGGTTACGGTTTTCGTTTCATTTGATGGCCTGGTTATTATTATTGTTGTTATTGTAAATTCCCGCTAAATGGTGACATTATTTAAAAAAAATCGTGTTTTCGGTACCTACTGAAAAAAACGTCCTGTGTGTCTATAGCAGTGTCTTGCGGTGTTCGGTTTTATGACGTGTTTTATTTCGGGTTTTATTTATTTTTTATTGAGGAGTTAAATTTGAGTTGAAAAACGAGATTTGCTTTTGTGGGAAAATAATTCAAAACTGTGTGTGTGAAAAAAGAAAAAAATAAAAAAAAACAAAAATTACAACAATAACAAATTGTATAAAATTCATAATTTTGTGTTTACTTGACTGGTTTCGGCTCTCGATCATTGAAAATCGAAGTGATCACGACGTTTTGTCTTTGGTTTACTGGCTGGCTTCCTTCATGGCCTCTTTGAACTGTTGGGATCTGGCTCAGCAGTCAACCTCTAGGTGGCGTTGTGTTTCGATGTGGAAATTTAAGGGGGACACCCCCTTTAGAAAATTACCCAAAAATTCTAAAAATTAAATAAAAAGTAATGTGAATAAAATGTGATTAAATATTATTAAAAATTTGGTTGTCTTATTTGACAATAGATGGCTCTGTGCCAAATTAAAATTGATCATGTATCATTGTATAATAATTTAATTAATAATTAAAAATAATTATTATAAATAAAAAAAAAAAATGAACCAGTGAGCGGAGCAGTATAGTCAGACAGGGCCGACCATACTATACCCTACACTACTACGACGGAGTTCTAACTTTCTAAAGAAATTTATTCCGAGTCTGGGAAATATTTCGTGATAGTTGCACCCTCTTGCCCGATTGGAGGTCAACAGAACCTATTCCCTACACCGAATATTACTAATATTCAGCACAGCCCTTCTTATTACTTTTCCAGATTAACTTCAGCGTGGGTTGTATGGTGATGATCGGCTTATAACTGTGGCCTATATATCGATTCGGAAAAATTGCAAAACATTAAGTTTTCGGTCCACTTCATGCCAAAATTATTATCTGATCATCACCGAAAATTATAGGGGTTTTCATTGACCACATCTGGAACCTCATGGAACTGTTCAAAGCGATCAGCGTTATATTTCCGCCCTCCAGTGTGGTAATGGGCTTCTAAATAATATATGGATACGTAAGCATCTGTAAATATTTAAGTTTCTCTCCCACATCCGAGTACATACGACAATATATCGACACCTCCGAACCATAGTATGCTATGTCGACTTAGCGTGTTTTAAAGTTCTTTACGTTTTTAGATACTACGGTCCTTAATTTATATTCTCTGAAATTTTGGTAATCATCCATCCAATCCAAACCAAAGTTTTAAGCAAAAAATGTACTTAGCATGACCCGTAAGATATATGAAACTTCCATACTTTGAGAGCTTCTACTGAAAAATTCACTTTTCAGACATAGCATACTATGGTTCGGAGGCGTCGATATATGGTATCAAATTAAAGGTCTTGTATATACTATCAACTTCTCGGGTCTATGTCCTTCAAGGGTAAATATATACGCTATAGAATACAAATTTTCTCACATAAAAGTCTGGGTCCACTTGACCCGCCAAATATTAACCGATGTTTATAGAAACATTCATGCTTATTCTTTGACTCGATCCCCTTCTCCATGTAAAAATTCGCGATGTTCAGGCCATAATTGCGGCCTCTGGAGCGACCAGAAAAACCGACAAAAATAAAGTTTTTGGTCCATTTCATCCCCTTAATATTAACCGATCTCTACCAAAAACAATAGGGGTCTTCATTGGGCAGAACCCATCCCACATCCCACAAAATTTCGTGAAGATTGGTCCATAACTGTGGCCTGTATCGTGTTTACAAATTATAATGAACAGATGGGCGGAGGGACGGACACACATGTCTAGATCGACTCAGCTAGTCGAGATATGACGATCGGTATACTTAAAGGTGGGTCTAGGACCAATATTTCGCGGCGTTACAAACTCTTAGGGCTGCACAAAGCTATAATACCCTGACAACATAGTTGTGTAGGGCATAAAAAGTTCCCAAAATTTTGCGAAAATTGAATACTTTTATGACTTTATTTTTATATTCTTCACCACACTTTGGTACAGGTTCCTTTTGAGAATATGCATAGAATCGATTTATCGGACAGGCATAAATCGACCGTCTGTCTGTCCATTTTAAATAGTAAACAAAGTACAGGTCGTATTTATCATTCGATTTAGATGAAATTTGGCACAGTTCATTTATTTGACCCAAGGACGAACCCTTTTGAAATTGGGAAAAATCGGTTCAGATTTAGATATGGCTCCCATATATATTTTCGTCCGATTTAAGATAAATGGTGCACCAAAGTCCCTATATCTGTTTCGATTTTCACGAAATTTGGTACAGCCTAACGAATTAAGTCTAGAACAATGTGTGCTAAGTTTCGTAAAAATCTGATCAGATTTAGATATAGCTTAAATATATATAGTTTCGCCCGATTTTAGGTAAATAGTGCACCAAGGTCCCTATATATGTTTCGATTTTCACGAAAATTGGTACAGCCTAATGAATTAAGTCTAGAATAATGTGTGCTAAGTTTCGTGAAAATCAGTTCAGATTTCGATATAGCTCCCATATATAGTTTCGTCCGATTTAATGTAAATGGTATACCAAAGACCCTATATGTCTTTCGATTTGGACGAAATTTGGCATAGAGTACTGAATTAGGTCAAGAATGTTGTATGTTAAGTTTCGTGAAAATCGGTTCAGATTTAGATATAGCTGCCATATATATTTTCGTCCGATTTTAGGTAAATGGTGCACCAAAGTCCCTATATATGTTTCGATTTGCATGAAATTTTGCATTGGGTACTGAATTAAGTCAAGAATGATGTGTGTTTTGTTTCGTTGAAATCGGTTCAGATTTCGATATAGCTTCTATATCTGACCAAATGAAAAATTTAGTATAGGTTGCAGAATGACATGTTTATGGATCCAATTTCATTTTACTGGTCCTTTAAAAATGCGACGTCTGTTAGGATTCATCCGTTGAATATACCCAAAGTGGTGAAGGGTATCATATAGTTTCCTTACTGGTTTTTCCCTTGGTTCAATGAGATAAAATTTCTTCTATATTTTTCTATAGAATTATCCTCTTCTTGCGCCCGAAGTTCTAGACATGTTGCTATAGTTTTTCAAAAATAAAAAGAATATTGTATTTTTTCATTTCTTTTTTCATACTACCCACTTTCAGACATTGTTACATTATTTCTTTTCATTTCATACACTCATATCTTGTTGACATGTGTGCGTGTGTTGCGTTGTGTTGCCATTAAATGTCCAGATTTCTTTGACAACTTTTTTTCTTGCCACAATATTTTTTTATTTTTTTGTCTTCCTCACTCAACCGCAACATATATGTATTTCAACAATGTGTTGCAATCGTTCTCTTTTTCCGGTCAACTTAGTTTTTTTTTCGACACTATTTCTTCTTCTTGTTCTCTACATCAACAAATTATTTTACACAGTGGCGTTTTGTTTATTTTTTCATTATTTTATAGTATTTTTTATTTGTTTTTTTTTTTTTATTCGAAGTTAACTTCAATTTTTTTCATTCATAATTTTTTTCGAGATAAATTTGTTTTCGATTCCCTCTTCTTTCAATCTCCCCCATACCCTTTTTATTTACTACATTTATCGATATGCACCCACACACACATGCATTCATACATTCTTCAATTTATTCTTTGTGTTCTTGAAGAGTCGATGCGTCAGTCAATCAGCCAATCGCAAAGTGTGAATGATTTCATTCATGTTCGACATGAAGCATGAACATGATGAATCGCACTCAGTATTGGCAAATTTTTTATGGCTTCATTTTTCGGATTTTTTTCTCAATCAGAAAACAGGGTGGATTTTTTTCGAGAAAATAAAAATATACTTTTCTAAAAAAATAGGCTACATAAATGGGGCTGAGGAATAGCAGATTTTTTTTCTCCAGGCCCAACTGGGGTTTAAATTTTCTATGGAAAAAATGTCCTCAGGCCTCTTAAGGTGACAAAATTTTCATCACCCCATCTGAAGTGATATTTTTCTATAGAAAAAATGTCCTCAAGCCCACCTAAGGTTGTATTCTTCTCAGGGGTCCTATGACATTTTTTCTATAGAAAAAAAAATTTTTTATAAAAATGTTTTCCTTTGGAAAAATATTTCCCCAGGGACGTAAGGTTATATTTTTCTATAATTTTTTTTTTCCTCAGGATCCTTGATGTTATAATTTTCTGTAAAAAAATGCAGGCTCCTGAGTTGATAATTTTTATAATTTTTTTTTTCAAGAACCCTGGGTGGATATTTTTCTTTAGAACATTTTTCCTCAGACCTCCTGAAAATTTGTCATCAGGCACTCTGGTTATAACTTTCAAACTAATTTTTTTCTCAGGCCTCCTGAGGTTGTATGATCTAAAAAAAATTTGTCATCAGGACCTCTGAGGTTGTATTATTTATTATTTTCAATAGAAAAATTTTTCTCAGGCCTCCTGAGGTAATTTTTTCTATGAAAAATTGTTCAAATGTCCCCTCTGAGGTTATAATTTTCAAACTAATTTTTTTCCTCAGGCCTCCTGAGGTTCTATTTTCTAACAAAAATTTGTCATCAAGACCTCTGAGGTTGTATTATTTATTATTTTCTATAGAAAAATTTTTCTTATGCCTCCTGAGGTAATTTTTTCTATGAAAAATTGTTCAAATGTCCCCTCTGAGGTTATAACTTTCTAACTAATTTTTTCCTCAGGCCTCCTGAGGTTATATTTTCTCTCAGGCCTCCTGAGTTTATATTTCCTATGAAAATTTTTTCATCAGTCCCCTCTGAGGTTATAATTTTCTAACTAATTTTTCCTTAAGCACCCTGAGGTTATATTTTCTATAGAAAAATTTCCTCAGTTCGCTTGAGGTCGTATTTTTCAGGCATTCTGAGGTTATATTTTCTTTAGAAAAATTTTCCTCAGGCGTCCTGAGGCCCTTTTTAATGAAAAATGTTTCCTCAGTTTTCCCGTAGGTTATAATTTTTATAATCAGGCTGTGCAGACGGTTATAATTTTCTATAAAAAAATTTTCCGTCAGGCCAGTCTGGGGGTTATAATTTTCTATAGAAAATTTTCCCTCAAGCCAGTCTGAGGGTTATAATTTTCTATAAAAAATTTTCCGTCAGGCCCCCAGCCTGAGGGTTAACATTTTCAATAGAAAATTTTCCGTCAGGCCTCCTGAAAAGATGACCTCGGAGGTCATAATTTTTTATAGAAAAAAATTATCAGGCCTCTGAGGCTATAATTTCCTATAGAAAACTTTTCAATAGGTCCCCCGAGGTTATACTTTTTTATGGTTTTTTTTTCTCAGGCCCTCCTGAGGTTCCTTAGATCTCTGATAGAAAAATAATTAAATTTTGTATATTTAAATCCGTGGCACCCTGTACACCTTATCATTCATTTTGAAAAGAGAACTTTCAAAACAGAGAGAGTAAAGACGACACCAGCCAACCCTCCTCAGAGCAAACCATAAACGAAGTCAATGTGCTGAGCCAGCCCCATCAAGTAAACAAGCAAACTTAGTGATTAATTCAATTTATGAACCGCAAAGTGAAACATTTAAAGTTTTGTTTTTAACAGAGAAGACATAATTGAAACAAAAACAACAACACCAACAAAAAATTAGTAGTAGGAAGAGATGCAAAATATAGGCAATTAACGCCTTCGCTATTAGACAAAAATTTTAACAACGAGAGATTCGCCATCCACCACCGCCAACAGCACAGCACTGCACTGCATCACACATCAGTGGCAACGATAGCTGCTGACAGTTAGAGGCTCCGCAAAGCTGTAGTAATTTTTTGAAATTTTTGTTGTTGTACAACAAGACAAAGATAATTTTTCTTTTGTGGAAAAATATTGCAAAAAAAAAATCTGCTAAACAAAACAAATTGCCAACCCGCCACCCATCAAGCCCACCCAACTCCCATCCCTGCAATGTTAAATTCAACTGATAAAGCTGCAACAACAACAACAACAGCAAAAGTCGTTGCTGTCATCTTTTCAATAAGAAAACAAAAACATTGAATACGAAGAAGTCAAGTGAAGCGAACGAGTGATTTGATTCAGGCTGCGGAAGGCCCATCATCCTCATCATCACCATCCGCCAAGGAAACCGCCAAGTTCAAGAAACCGCAGTAGTACTCGGAAGTCCGTGTGTGTGTGTGAGTCTTTGTGGACAGACGTAGTTTGAACAAATGTTTCTGAAAGGTCCCATGGCGACGACGTTGGCGGCGGACAGTAGTTTTGTGGATGAAGTGCTTAAAGATATTTTGGGTTTGAAAAATGATTGTGTTAGTATTGAGAAAAAAAAACAACAACAAAAAATAAAAAAATCCAATACAAATAAATTTCAAAAAAATTTCTCAGGACCTTATAGATCATTTTCCGTCAGGTCCACTGAGGTTATAATTTTCTAAAGAAAAATTGATTCTATAGAAAAAATTCCGTCAGGACCCTGAGGAGACTTTTTCTATAGAAAAAATTTCCTCAGGCCCCCTGAGGAGACTTTTTTCTACAGAAAAAAATTCCTCAGGCCCCCTGAGGAGACTTTTTCTATAGAAAAAATTTCCTCAGGACCCTGAGGACGACTTTTTTCTATAGAAAAAATTTCCTCAGGACCCTGAGGACGACTTTTTTCTATAGAAAAAATTTCCTCAGGACCCTGAGGACGACTTTTTTCTATAGAAAAAATTTCCTCATCACCCTGAGGACGACTTTTTTCTATAGAAAAAATTTCCTCAGGACACTGAGGACGACTTTTTTCTATAGAAAAAACTTCCTCAGGACCCTGAGGACGACTTTTTTCTATAGAAACAATTTCCTCAGACCAAACCAGGAGACTTTTCTATCGAAAAAATTTCCTCAGACCACCTGAGGAGACTTTTTTCTATAGAAAAAATTTCCTCAGACCACCTGAGGAGGCTTTTTTCTATAGAAAAAATTTCCTCAGACCACCTGAGGAGACTTTTTTGTATAGAAAAAATTTCCACAGACCACCTGAGGAGACTTTTTTGTATAGAAAAAATTTCCTCAGACCACCTGAGGAGACTTTTTTCTATAGAAAAAATTCCGTCAGGACCCTGAGGAGACTTTTTTCTATAGAAAAAATTTCCTCAGGCCCCCTGAGGAGACTTTTTTCTATAGAAAAAATTCCGTCAGGACCCTGAGTAGACTTTTTTCTATAGAAAAAATTCCGTCAGGACCCTGAGTAGACTTTTTTCTATAGAAAAAATTTCCTCAGGCCCCCTAAGGAGACTTTTCTATAGAAAACATTTCCTCAGACCACCTGAGGAGACTTTTTTCTATAGAAAAAATTTCCTCAGACCACCTGAGGAGACTTTTTTCTATAGAAAAAATTTCCTCAGACCACCTGAGGAGACTTTTTTCTATAGAAAAAATTTCCTCAGGCCACCTGAGAAGACTTTTTTCTATAGAAAAAAATTTCCTCAGGCCCCATGAGGAGACTTTTCTATAGAAAAAAATTTCCTCAGGCCCCATGAGGAGACTTTTTTCTATAGAAAAAAATTTCCTCAGGCCCAATGAGGGGACTTTTTTCTACTTTTTTCCTCAGGCCCCCTGAGTAGACTTTTTTTCTGTAGAAAAAAATTCCTCAGGCCCCCTAAGGAGACTTTTATTCTATGGAAAAAATTTCCTCCGGCCTCTGAAGAGACTTTTTTCTATGGAAAATAATTCCTCAGGCCTCTATAGAAAAAAAAAAATCCTCAGGCCCCCTGAGCTGAGGACTTTTTTTCTATGGAAATCGATCAGTTCCTGTGGACCTTCTATCTTTTTCTATATTTTTAATTATTTTATTTATTTTTTATTAAATATTTATTTTTTTAATTCAATATTTTATTTTAGAAATTTTTTCAAACATTTTTTTAATTTTTACTAATTTTTACCTTTCCCATTTTTTCATTACAGCTGCAAATCCTACAGCAGCAAGTCACTGATCTGGCCGATACTCAAGTCATAGCAGAAGATCGCACCACACGCACAAGAACCGAATATGCTGTACTGCAGGCACGTTATGACATGCTCGAAGAGCAGCTCAGAGAAGTAAGTCCGAACAAATGTCCCCCTCACAAAAAATCCATAACTAATTCCAAAATTTCGTTCTTTCTTCCTCACAGACCGAATTGCGAGCCGAAGAACGCCTCGCCGAAGAACAAAAACGCAACCGTGAGCTATTGGCACGCGCCGAACGTGAAGCCTCCTTGCAAAATGAAAATTGTCAAATAAAAATCAAAACCATCGAAATCGAAGCGAATGCTTTGCGCGAAGAGAATCAACGTTTGCGTGTTCTCTGTGATAAACAAGCCAATGATTTACATCGTACCGAAGAGAAATTGGAATTGGCCCGTGACCGGATCGCTTCACTGCAACAGGATTTAGATGAGGCCTTGCAAAAGGAGCGAAAATATGAACAGGAAAAGAAAACTTCAGAGGAATTAATGTTGGAACTGAGCAAGGAGTTGGAACGTTTAAGGGCCGAGACAGGGCCGGCAATGCCCACAACATCACCCGAAGCCATAAGACTGGAGGAACTGCATCAGGAGCTGGAAGAAATGAGACAAAGGAATAAGGGTATATTAGACCTCTCTCTTCTACTTTTTTTTGTAAAATTTTATTAAATATTATCCCTCCTCTTTTTTAGGTTTGGAAGAACAAAACGAGGAATTGCAAGCAGCTGTCTTAACACGTGGCGTTGAAGAGGGCCGTCATCTGTTGAATGGCACCCTCAACAGTTTGGCTCAAGAACTTGAAGAAATGTCACAAGCCCAGGTAGGAGTCGATTGCCTATTTCTTCCCTTTCATCATAATGCAATTTTGATATGAGCACAATATCCCGCTATCATTTGTGAAAAGTTTTCGCCGCAGCACCCTCAAAAAAAACAGCTCGCCACATTTTTTTAGTTGCAAAGCTTAAGCTAAAAACCACTTAAGGCCTCTCTAGCTGTACCTCATGCTTGTCCTAGAATAAGCTATTAAAAAACATTATTATCAGGCCGCTGAGCGATATTTTTTTCTATAGAAAAACATTGTTCAGGCCCCTGAGAAAGGTTTTTTTTCCTAAAGAAAAAAATTGCTTCCGTGATTAAGTTTTTTCTGTAGAAAAAATTTGCTCAGCCCCTAAGCGATACTATTTTTTATAGAAAAAATCGTTCAGTCCCCTGAGCGATACTTTTTGCTCAGGCCCCTGAGGAGTTATTTGACTAAAGAAGAAATTTCATCAGGGGCCTGACAATTTTTTTCTATAAAAAACCATCCTCAAAAAATCTATTCAACTCTATAGAAAAAAATTGCTCAGTCCCCTGATGAAGGACTATGGTAAAAATTTTGCTCAGGCCCCTGAGGAAGGTTTTTTCTATAGATAAAATTAGCTCAGACGCACAGTGGGCGAAAAGGCTCATCTAGCGGCGTCTAGACGCCTGAGAAATGTTTTTTCCATAGACAAAAATTTTTATTTATCTGAGAATAGTTTCTCTATAGAAAACTAGCTCAGGCCCCTTGTGGTAGGTTATTGCATATAGAAAAAAATTGCTCATGTCCCTGAGGAGTTTTTTATATAGAAAAAATGCTTAGGTCTCTGTGGATAGTTTTTTATAAAAATAATCGCTCAGGCCCATGAGGAAATTTTCTATAGTTTTTTTTATAGAATAAATGCTGAGGCGTTAAAGGAAGTGTTTTTTTCTGTAGAAAAAAAAATGGTAGGCCCCAGAGAGATACTATTTTCTATAAAAAACGTCATTATCCTGAGAATACTTTTGTTTATAGAATGATAAATAATATAATGAGGAAGGTTTCTTCTATAGAAAAATACTTGATCAGATCCGCCGGAGGATGCTTTACAATAATCGGCCAGGTTTTTGTGTAGCCCCCATAGTACAGTACCCTCAAAATTTCCGTTTGAGAATTTTTCAGTCACGCTTTCCAACCGATTTGCCTATAATTTGGTAGTTTTGGTTCTGGTTAGGCGGAAAACTTTGCTATAAAAAATTATCTATATCGGTGTACGTTTTGGTGTAGCCCTCATAGAAGATTACTTTCGAATGTTCGATATTTTGAGGATTTAAGGCAGATTTTTTAACCGAATTTGCTCTTATGTGATATTTAAGCCTCTCATAGGGTATTTAAAGGTCTTACAAAAATTATTGATATCGGTCCACTTTTTCTTATAGTCTCCATATAACTGACCCGTTTTTCAACCGATTTGGCTCTAATTGTATATTATGGGTTCTCATTGGGTTGCAAGTCATCCTACCAAAAATTATCAATATTGCTCCATGTTTAGATATAGCTCTCATATAACGTTACCTCCCAATTTTCGATATTATGACGATTTCGTACACGTTTTTCAATCGATTTGGTTCTTATTTTATATTTTGGTTTCACATGGATTGACAAACCTCCCTACAAAAAATGATCAATATCGGTTTTTAGTTTTAGTGTAGGTCCCATATAGGGGTACCCTCCAACTTTAGGTATTTTAAGGATTTCCGACAAGTTTTTCAACCGAATTGACTCTATTCGATATTTTCGGTTCGCGTTAAGTGGAAAACCTGTCTACCAAAAATTAATCATATCGGCCCATGTTGAAGTCTTGCTCGGATCCCTCTAATTTCCGATATTTTCGCCCCCTTTTTCAACGGAATGGGATCGCATTTAATATATTGGATTTACGGATGTCTTATTTTTCTGCCACTGGCAAAGCTTTTTGGCCCACTAGAAATATTTTTGAATAAAAAAAATGATCGGTCACCCCAGATTTTGGTCGGTGCTCCTGGGGATTTGTTTAAGACTTTTATTGTCAGCATCCTTAGAATATTTTGTCCATATTTTTTCGAGAAAAAAGTCCTACGCTTGATCCCTGAGCCTACTCTTTTTCTGTAGATATATTTTTTGTTGTACAAAAAATTAAAAAGGCCCTTGACAATAATTTTAACAAGGCCCAGAAAATATGTTTTTGTATAGAAAATTACTCCGGCTTCCATGAAAATTTGTTAAAAAAAAGAACTGAGGCCTTCTGAGTATGATATTTTGAGAAAGCAAAGAAAATGTTCAGTCACCCTGAGATTAATTTTTCCGAGGCCTTTTTCTATTTTCCGGCTGCTAAGGGAAACTTTCTATAAATAAAAAAGTTAAAAAAAACTGCTAAGGTTCATTTGACTAATTTTCTCCCTAAAATAAAATTTGTTCGGGAACCTACAAATATTTTCTCCTCCAAAACATTTGGTCATGCTTCAAAAAACAATTTTTTTTCATACGAAAAGTTTCTAAGACCCTGAAGGGTATTATATTTAAATATTTGAGGATATATTTAAAAAAAAACATTACCGCAAGCTCTAAAGGATTGCCAGTCCTCCTGAGATTGATTTTTCGGAAGCTTTTTCTATTTTCCGGCATCCGAGGGAAATTTTCTATAAATAAAAAAGTTTAAAAACAGCTAAGGTCCGTAAGACTATTTTTCTCCACAGGAAAAAATATGCTCGGGAACCTGAGAAAAATTTCTCTTACAAAAATTTTTGTCTTGCCTCGAAATATTTTTTTTTTTCAAAAATGTTTATTAGACCCTGGAGGATATGATATTTTTGTTAATATGAAATAAGTAGGATGCTCATAGCTCATAAAAAAAATACTAGTCCCCAGTCCAGAAAAATAATATTCCTAAAAGTATTCTTAAAAAACTTCACGAATACTATTTAGAACCTAAATCCTTTTGAAATAAAGATTACTACCATCTTATTAAAATCCTTAGAAATTATTTTACAAAATCCTTTATTGAAGCACTCCCTGAAAAATTTTCTACAAAATCCTTTATTGAAGCACTAATGGTCCTTGAGAAATTCCTGCCTTGTAGAAAGGCTTCTTCATTTTCCAAAATACCTCAAGAAGTTCTCCTAAGGTCATTATTATTAAAATCTTCCTTTAATCCCAACAATTCAAATTCATTACCAAATCAAAGCACCACCCACCGAATTTCATCTGCATGTTTTGAAATTATTTACCTAACCTACATTCCATTTTTATTTTAAAATAACCCAAACCACATTGTTTTGTCCTTGTTTTATTAAAATTATCCTTTGTTTGTTTGCAAGCTTATGCAAGGAATTTTTTTTTTAAATTCCAAAATTTTGTTTATCACATCGAAAATATATTTTCATTTTTTTTTCTTTCTTCTTTTTATGTTTTTCATAATCGAAAAAAAAACAATTCCAGGATTCTGTGGATTCAGCCACATTAGCATCCTTAAGTCAGGTAATATTTGAAATAAAATGGATACCACCATCAATTCATATTTAAATGGTTTCATGTTTGTTTAAGTGTTCTATATTTTTTTTTGGTTAAGGAGTGTCATTATTATTAAAACCCTACATTTTTTTTCATTACAAATCATAAACCATTATTTTTTTGTGTTGAAAAATATAACTAACCTCTGGAATGCATTTTAAAAAAAATATTTAAAAATTTATGAAAAATCTGGAATGCAAAAATATTTAAAATTAAGGGAAATTGGTGAAATGTTTGGATTTGGGTGGAAGTTTTCAATTTTTTGTTAAATGTTTTTTGTTAATATTTTTATTGTTATTGTGTTTTTTACTAATTTTTAATCTATTTTTTCTTTTTATTTTATTTTTTCTTCTTATAGTTACAACAAGCCTTCCAAGAAAAAGAGGAAGAAAACACCCGCCTTAGACATTACATCGATACCATACTTTTGAATATTGTGGAGAAATGTCCTCAACTATTGGAAGTGAAAGCCATAAACAACAACAATAATAATACTAAAAAATAATATTAATAAATAATACAAATAATAATAATTACAATAACAAAACAACACAATCAAGGCCAATTATATTTAAAAAAAAGTTTTAATAATAATTATTATATTTTTTAGAGAACAAAAAATAAAAAAAACACTACTTCTTTTTTTAAAAAAATACAAAAAATGTAATTATATACAATAAATAAAAAAGAAAAACATAATATTCATTCAAATAGATTTTATGTTTTTTTGTTTTTCAAATAGTCCATAAGTTATTAGTTAACAACTCCCTTTACACACAACTATTACCACTCACTCACTTAATAATTATAAAACAAAAATAAATAAATAAAACAAATTTAGTTAATAAGTTAAATTATATACAAAACCCTAAATCATTATGGCATGTATCTCTAACATAACCTTAAATAATTAAATTTTTAGTATAGCTGAAAAAAAATCAAAATTTTATATATATACACATAGCTTTTGTAAAAAGTCAAAACCAACAAAATTTCCAAATTTTTTATATATACTTCTATTTTCTTTGTTAAATGTTAATAAGCTTTATATTTGTCTTTAACTTTTTTTCTTTAATTTTGTTTGTAACAAAAATGTCTATTATCTTTTTCTTTTGTATACAAAAATTAGTTTAAATTATTGGTTAAAACCATCATACACACAAAAACAAAATTAAGGCAACCCTTTATTGTTAATTTGTAATCTGTAAACTACTTTATATATATAAATACATACATACAATATAATTTTTCTTTTATTTTTTAAATAAAACTAATTGTTAATGTAGTCATTATAATATTATTATTTTTTGTGAAAAAAATACAAACAAATAAGAAAAAATATATATAAATAATTTTTATTAGAAAAAAAAACTAAAAAAAAAATTGTGGGATATTTTTGATTGGACACACATCATAATATTTTTTTCAAATTTAAATCAGGTTCGAAGATGAGGAATATTGTATTATGTAGGCCTTTCAAAAAATTCTACGCCCTTTATATGGCCTCAAAAAAATTATTTTTAAAAAATTCCACGCCTTTTGTAGGCCTAAAAAAATAATCCTTTAAAAATTCCACGCCCTTTATTTGGCCTCAAAAAAAAAAATTCTTACATACATCCACGCCTTATAATAGGTCTTAAAAAATTATTTCAAACATCCACGCCTTATAATAGGTCTTAAAAAATCCTTTCAAACATCCACGCCTTATAATAGGCCTTAAAAAATTCTTTCAAACATCCACGCCTTATAATAGGCCTTACAAAAATTTCTTTCAAACATCCAGGCCCTTTAATAGGCCTTACAAAAATTTCTTTCAAACATCCAGGCCCTTTAATAGGACTTAAAACAGTTCTCTCAAATATCCACGCCTTATTGTAGGCCCTAAAAACTTCTTTCAAACATCCATGCATTATATTAGGTATACTAGGCCTTAACATCCACGCCTTATAATAAACCTTAAAAAAATTCTTTCAAACATCCACGCCTTATAATAGGCCTTCAAAATAATCTTTCAAACATTCACACCTTATAATAGGCCTTAAAAAATCTTTCAAATATACACGCCTTATAATAGGCCTTAAAAAAATATTTCAAACATCCACGCCTTAAAAAAAGTATTTTAAACATTCACGCCTTATAATAGGCCTTGAAAAACTATTCTTTAAAAAATCTACGCCTTATATTAGGCCTTAAAAAAATTCTTTCAAACATCCACGGGCTATGATAGGCATCAAACAAATTCTTTCAAACATCCACGCCTTATAATAGGCCTTAAAAAATTCTTTCAAACGTCCACGCCTTATAATAGGCCTTAAAAAGGTTTTGAAAAACTATTCTTTATAAAATCCACGCCTTATATAGGCCTTTAAAAAATCCACGCCTTAGAAAGGTCTTGAAAAACTATTCTTTAAAAAATCCACGCCTTATATAGGCCTTTAAAAAATCCACGCCTTAGAAAGGTCTTGAAAAACTATTCTTTAAAAAATCCACGCCTTAGAAAGGTCTTGAAAAACTATTCCTTAAAAAATCCACTCCTTAGAAAGGTCTTGAAAAACTATTCTTTAAAAAATCCACGCCTTAGAAATGTCTTGAAAAACTATTCTTTAAAAAATCCACTCCTTAGAAAGGTCTTGAAAAACTATTCTTTAAAAAATCCACGCCTTAGAAATGTCTTGAAAAACTATTCTTTAAAAAATCCACGCCTTAGAAAGGTCTTGAAAAACTATTCTTTATAAAATCCACGCCTTATGTAGGCCTTGAAAAAAGGGTTTATAAAATCCACGCCTTATGTAGGCCTTGAAAAAATCCACGCCTTATGTAGGCCTTGAAAAAATCCACGCCTTATGTAGGCCTTTAAAAAATCCACGCCTTATGTAGGCCTTTAAAAAATCCACGCCTTATGTAGGTCTTTAAAAAATCCACGCCTTATGTAGGCCTTTAAAAAATCCACGCCTTATGTAGGCCTTTAAAAAATCCACGCCTTATGTAGGCCTCAAAAAAATATACTTTAAAAATTCCAAGCGTAAATATGTTTTGGAAAAATATTTTAAAAAGCCATACCTTGAAAAAAATCTTCGGGTCTATTAGCAGTTGAAAAAATATTCTTTAAACAATCCTTGCTCTATTGAAAATTGGATAAACATTCCTTAAAAAAAATCTCCACCCTTTTTGGGCCATACAACTTTCCTTAAAAATATCCATCCGAGGGATTTTCATTAAAAATTATAAAAAATTCCAATAATACATATTTTCTCTCATAATTTAGTGTTCCCCATTAAAATTACATTTCTTCCCCTGTCCAATAGTGAAAGTTTCATTCAAATCTGTCCATGCATTGCCGAGTTATGGCCATTTCAATTTAACCCTGTGTCAAAAATATCGCTGCTACATGATTCTGTTTGCCTGGTATGGCAAATGGAAAAACTGAAGAAACTACAACTCCACAAAAACAGAAAAATCCAGAGGATGATATGTTGCCAGATTGTTTATTTTGTGTTTCTTTGTTAGATTGCAAAAATTGTGAGCATACTTTTAGGCGTTAGTTGTGGTACATTAGTGCATATCTTTCATCTTTCAGATAATGGCAATTTTCTCTTATATAACATAAGTTTATATATCTATTGGCAATATGGAATAAAACTTTAGACTTCCCTCCAACTATTTTTGAAAAATTCATTAAAATCGCTTAAGTTGTCGCTGAGTTATTTGCATTTGAATTCATCAATCTTATAGCGCAGGCGAAATAAATTCAAGCCACCTTTTGGTTTTGTAAGTGCCTGAAAATATGCTTTAAAATTTATTTTTTTTTCTAAATTACATGTGGATAGCGCCATCTAGTGATACGCATGACTGCAAATCGCTAGACAAAAACTGAAAAGAAAAAAAGTTTCCAGTTTTTCTCATATCTTTAAATTACAAAAATCGATATTTTCCAACAATTTAAGGGCGATTTCGTACGGATTTGAACGGTATCGTTTAGAGAACATCTGAAACTATTGTGTTAAAAACTTTTTATGCATTTTTATTTGGACCTTCACAATAAAAATTAATGTTTATTGAAGCCTTAATGGATGGACTTTTTTTAGGATTATTTTTTCAAGGCCTACATAAGGCGCGGATGTTTTAAAGAGTATTTTTTCAAGGCCTACATAAGGCGCGGATTTTTAAAGAGTATTTTTTCAAGGCCAAAATAAGGCATGGATTTTTTTGAAGAGTATTTTTTTCAAGGCCAACATAAGGCATGGATTTTTTTTTTGAAGAATATTTTTTCAAGGCCTAATATAAGGCGTGGATTTTTTATAGAATATATAATCAATGTCTACATAAGGCGTGGATTTTTTTTGAAGAATATTTTTTCACGGCCAACATAAGGCATGGATTTTTTTTTTTGAAGAATATTTTTTCAAGGCCTAATATAAGGCGTGGATTTTTTATAGAATATATAATCAATGTCTACATAAGGCGTGGATTTTTTTTTGAAGAATATTTTTTCAATGCCTACATAAGGCGTGGATTTTTTTGAAGAATATTTTTTCAATGCCTACACAAGGCGTACTTTATTTAATGTATTATTTTTAAATGGGAATATGTTGAATTCTGCGACACCTCTCGAAAAATATGATGGACCTGTAAAGAAAAAAAATATAGGGTAAGAAGAATGGATATGAAGGAAATTAAAAAAATATTTTTATAAACTAACTTAACTTTGGAAAGAGTGGATTTTTTTAATAATTTTTTTCTGAATACCTCACAAGGTTTTAATTTTTTTAAATAATTTTTCCTGAGTACCCCCACAAGGCGTGGATTTTTAAACCATTTTTTTCTGAGTACCTCCTCAAAGCGTGGATTTTTTAAATAATTTTTTGGGGCTTTTTTTTCTGAGTACCTCCACAAGGCGTGATTTTTTTAAATATTTTTTTTTCTGATTACCTCCTCGAGGCGTCGATTTTTTAAATAATTCTTTTGGACCTATTTTTTTGAGTACCTCCTCAAGACGTAGATTTTTTAAATAATTTTTTGGAGCTATGTTTTCTGAGTACCTCCTCAAGGCGTGGATTTTTTAAATCATTTTTGGGGCTATTTTTTCTGAGTACCTCCGCAAGGCGTGGATTTTTTTAAAGAATTTTTTTCTGAGTACCTCCACAAGGCGTGGATTTTTTAAAGAATTTTTTTCTGAGTACCTCCACAAGGCGTGGATTTTTTAAAGAATTTTTTCTAAGAACTGTGCTCTATACAAGGCGTGGATTTTTTAAAGAATTTTTTCTAAGAACTGTGCTCTATACAAGGCGTGGATTTTTTAAAGATTTTTTTCTAAGAACTGTGCTCTATACAAGGCGTGGATTTTTAAAGATTTTTTTCTAAGAACTGTACAAGGCGTGGATTTTTTAAAGATTTTTTTCTGAGTACCTCCACAAGGCGTGGATTTTTTAAAGAATTTTTTTCTGAGTACCTCCACAAGGCGTGGATTTTTTAAAGATTTTTTTTCTGAGTACCTCCACAAGGCGTGGATTTTTTAAAGATTTTTTTTCTGAGTACCTCCACAAGGCGTGGATTTTTTAAAGAATTTTTTTCTGAGTACCTCCACAAGGCGTGGATTTTTTAAAGATTTTTTTTCTGAGTACCTCCACAAGGCGTGGATTTTTTAAAGAATTTTTTTCTGAGTACCTCCACAAGGCGTGGATTTTTTAAAGAATTTTTTTCTGAGTACCTCCACAAGGCGTGGATTTTTTAAAGAATTTTTTTCTGAGTACCTCCACAAGGCGTGGATTTTTTAAAGAATTTTTTTCTGAGTACCTCCACAAGGCGTGGATTTTTTAAAGAATTTTTTTCTGAGTACCTCCACAAGGCGTGGATTTTTTAAAGAATTTTTTGTACCTATTTTTTCTGAGTACCTCCTCAAGGCGTGGATTTTTTAAATAATTTTTAGGACTATTTTTTCTGAGTACCTCCACAAGGCGTGGATTTTTTAAAGAATTTTTTTCTGAGTACCTCCACAAGGCGTGGATTTTTTAAAGAATTTTTTTCTGAGTACCTCCACAAGGCGTGGATTTTTTAAAGAATTTTTTTCTGAGTACCTCCACAAGGCGTGGATTTTTTAAAGAATTTTTTCTGAGGCGTGGATTTTTTAAAGAATTTTTTCTGAGGCGTGGATTTTTTAAAGAATTTTTTCTGAGGTGTGGATTTTTTAAAGAATTTTTTTCTGAGTACCTCCACAAGGCGTCGATTTTTTAAAAATTTTTTTTCTGAGTCGTGGATTTTTTAAAGCATTTTTTTCTGAGGTGTGGATTTTTTAAAGAATTTTTTTCTGAGGCGTGGATTTATAAAGAATTTTTTTCTGAGGCGTGGATTTTTGAAGAATTTTTTTTCTGAGTCGTGGATTTTTTAAAGTTTTTTTTTCTGAGGCGTGGATTTTTTAAAGAATTTTTTTCCTCATCAAGGCGTGGATTTTTTAAATAATTTTTGGGGTTATTTTTCCTGCCTACAATTTTATATAATTTGTTTTAATATTTAATTATTTTTATTATAATCACTATTAACCTAAACTATCCTAACCAAAAATTTGCGTTAACAAAAAGGACAATCGAAATAAATGAATCAAAATAATGTAAGAGCGAAAAAAACACCATTGAAACAATTGTTAATAAAAAATAATAAATTAAATAATTATTAATAATAAATTATATATAAAAAATTGTGTATATATAAAAAATAGTTAAATAAATTATTATATTAAACAATTAAGTTAAACTAAACAACGAAAAAGAAAATTCATTAACGTGCTCATTAATCCAATTGACTCTACTACCGCAATGGTTTGTAAACAAAAAAACTAAAGCATACTTTGAGGCGCTAGCAATGAAAATCGCCCATTTTAAACAGCAACTGTGACAAATGAAATAAAAAAATGTATTTAATTATATTAAACCAGTCGGCACTTATTAAAGAAAGCAAGAATTTATGACTACATGTACATACATATATAAATATGTGTCTGTATGTCAATGAAATGTAATGTAAATATATATAAATATATTAATTAATGAACAAAAATAACCAATAAAGAAGAAGAAACATTTTTAAAGCGAATTTTTAAAAATAAAGCAAAAAACAATTGTATTATGTGTTTTCAGTTAAGGGGAAAGGGGGGGAGTAAGAGGAAGACAAAAAGGTAAAGATGGTGTAGGTGTAAAGAAATATATTTTAGAATGCTCTTCGTAAACGTCTGGCAAGAAATTCACGTGACGTCAATGTGATCTGTATCAGACATTTTTTTAAGGATAAATTTAGACTGGAAATGAAAGGAAGAAAGTGTTTAATTTTAGTTTGAAAGGGTGTGGTGAATATCGGAAATAAATTTCAATTCATATAAAAACTTCGAAGTACAAGTGGAGAACACAAACAGTCCATCAACAGCCTTAGACATAACAACATGCAGTTATTTGTGATATTTGTGGCAGGTATGGTCAAGATCCTTCCTGCTTAATAAGAATTTTTAATAAAAATTTTCAAATGTTTTCCTTTAGGTCTGCTGTCGATACAGGCAGCAACAGTGCCTCCAACCATCACCCACACAGTCAGTGTCAGTGTGCCACCAAATGTTGCGGTGGGTAAACAGGACTCTGCTGAGGTACCGGCCGTTGTTGTAGAGGTTACAAAGGACAATAAAATAGTTGAAGCCACTACAAACAAAAAAGTTAATGAAACCCCCGAGGAGCCCATGATGGTCACCACTCTGATTCAAAATGTTCTGGACATGGTGATGCCTACCAAAAACCCCTTAAATCCTTCATCCGTACCCACCGCCAAAGTTCCCGTTAAGCCTGCCTTATCAATTATACCACCCACATTGCCCTCCATAGTATTGGATCACGTTATAAAGCAAAGATCTGTAAGCGATCAACATGACCTTCAAAAGCAGGACAACGATGGTATTACTAAGCAGTCGGAAAATAAGGATAATCAAAACGACAACCATGACATGAAAGAAGGAGTGCAAGATCACTCAGTGAAAAAACGTACACCCGGTGATGATGATTATGGTCTAAACAATAATTGGGTAGAGCATGATTATGGCTGGCAGCAGGGTGGTTTTCAAGGTGACTCATCCTCATCATCTTCGGAGTCCTCTTCATCAGAAGAGGGATATGAAACCGTGATATCAGAGGTTATAACTCGTCCCCACATTAAAGATGAGGTGACAGTGCCGCATGTCACGACAACACCACCAATTACCATGGATATACGTAAGATCCATAAAAATTCGAATACAAGTGATCCCCATTCAAGAAGAATTAAACGTGAAGTAATGGCCAATAAACCAGTCGAAATTGCTCCCACAACTCAAGCCAACACAGAATCAGTTCAAGAAGTCACCACCTCCATGCCCCTGCCATCATCTACAACTACCTCAAAAATGTCTCTCCCTATGCCGCAGGCAACCACTGTGCCAGTGACCACCCCAATGTCCCCTGTGCATGCGGAAGTCAAATCCAAAATAAATCCCTGTGATCTGCTGTGCACAAAATTCGAACTGGAACCGGTTTGTGCCTCAAATGGCCTATGCCTTCATGAATTCCCCAATCAATGCATTATGGACACCTATAATTGTAAACATCCACGGGAGAAATTCACCGCCACCAAAGATGATCGCTGTCAAATGTATTGGCTGGAGAAGTGTCAGGATAGTGATCTGATCTGAAGGGGGAGTGGGGTTTGGGGTTCGTTACGTATTTTTTGTTAAATTTTGTGGAGCTTAGTTAAAACAATTTAAATAAATAAATCATTTTTAAAAATAGAAAAAAATATTTTTTTATCCTTTTGCCAGGCATTGGACGCCATTTTCAGTATTTACTATACATCTTGACGTTATATGCAAGATGTATATCAAATACTGAAACAATCAATAATTTCGTGTGATCTCTTATATTCTACTAAATCCCCAGGTGGTTAAAAATGTATTTTTCCCGACATTGGGCGCCATTTTCAATAAGATTTGTAATTATTTTATAAGAAATCCTTGTCTTCTCTAATATTAGCGAAAATCTTTAAATGATTTAAACCCTGTTCAAGAGAATATCCTCCACGTTGACAATGTGATGTCTAACCGGAATCCAATTTCACTTACCATACCTTCGAATGGCTCTCAAATTTAATCTTCTTTCTTAGACAGTCAGGAGATCTGCATTTTATCCCATTTACAAAATCCATCACAAAAAAATTCAGTTACGGAGCGTTCGAAGTCTAAATCCATAGATTTTGAACACACATAGTTTTGTGTTCAAAATGGACGGAATAGCCTAAGAATGGTCCTTCGTTCGCAATTTATAATCCACATTTAGATGTCGCCACACATGTAATGCAAGTGTTGGCAGAGTTTATTGAATAGCAAGATACAAAACCAAAATTCGAACTAATAACGCCATCTGCATCATACATCGAGGAGAAAAGCCTTTCTATGTTAAGTCGAATACCATCAATAAATGGCGCCTTCGACGAACACGAAACCTGTGTGGAAACTTTGGAATATATTGTACGAAACCCCTGCAATGTAAGTCACTTATTTAAACCACGAACCACAAACGCAACATTTCAGTGGTAACCCAAACACCAACTGAAGATGGCGCCCATAAGCATATTAGCGTGAATGTATTCCAATAACCCATAATTAATGGATTTAAAGAATATGTTTAAATCATCTAATGGCCGAGGATTGTTTACAAATTATTTTTTTATTTACCCAAATTCATGGATTTAAAAAATCACTATCACTATTCTAAGGAATAGACGATATAGATCCTCTTCTTCAACAGTCTAAGTATTCCCCCTCAGTCGGTATTTATTTTTCAACTGCTCCTAAATTTTAACTAAGAACAAAATATATATACAATTAAATCTGAGGCTTTTTAAATAACGGAATATCTTGAAATAATCAACTGCTACCGTAAATTTTAACCCAAATAACGAAAGAAGGAAAAATGGTCTTTCGACGACAAGTTAGAATCAACATTCAGATGTCGCCATGCATTAGTGAATGTCTCCAATAATGCCGGATATTAGATCTACTCTGCCATCAGTATTACGAAAGATGATTCGAAATATGATTCACCTCAAATATCAACAATATAAGACAGTCCTAAAGAAACAACAATTTGCATTACCGAAGTTAGATATTTTAAATCCTGAGACCTTCTGGGAAATTTCGGAACAAATCGAACTGAAAATCAGAAATGTAGGTCATTTATTAAATCCTCGAAGTCTGCCATGGATCACATCATACTGAAAATCAAACTACAGTCGACTGGGGCTCCCTATATACTGATGCAGCAGCTATCGCCAATTATAATACAGAAAATAATTAAAAACAGAAAATGGTACATCGATCATTATATAAAAGCTGCATGAAGATGTCGCCATGCATAAAATGTCTAGACTATCGCTATTTTAGGACTAATACCGCCATCTCTACTACGAAGTGTTGATAATAACTCATCTGTGTCATATCAAAGAGGAACAACAGATGGCGGCCCTTAACACATAAATGCCCCATTCCTAAACAACAGAGGTCGGCTCTAAAGAAATAAAATACCCCATTGCCGAAGATAAATATTATTCCGAGGAGGATCATCATCACACACCCGAAGGTGTTGCAGGGGATCAATTGAAATTAAAAATCAAGACAATGCTGACTGCGGCTTCCAATATATATCTCGAAATTTCAGTACCTACAATCGCTAACTTCAACAAAATAAATAATAAAAGAACAGAAAAGGTCCTTCGATCACTGTTTAAAAGCCACATGCAGATGTCACGATACCTAGGTAGGTTACAAAGTGATTAGAATAGCCCATCTGTGTCATATCAAATTGAAACAACAGATGGCAACCCTAAACAAATAAAAATATTTCATTGCTGAAGATAGGTACATATTGGCAAACCGCAAGTTTTTGAAGTGGATGATATATACCACTCGAATTTTCAATATTATTTAGGAGATAAAACTCATAGGGCGATGGTATAGGGATAGATCAGGATAGTGGTATATTTTAAGCATTTTGAGGCAATGACCAAGGATAAAAAGGATTACCAAATATATGCAAATAATCATCTAGAGAGTTAAACGGAATTTTTATGATCCACAAAGGATTTTTGAAGACGTGACATTTTCTAGCACCTACAATTTCCAGTGAATTCCAATTTAAAAATTAGGACCAAAAAATTGTTCGTAGATTTTTTTTAGATAATTGGTGGCAGCTCAAATGAATACAATTACAATTTTGTTCAGTGCCAGAGTCTGAAAAGAATTTTTTAGACTTCTGACCCATTTAAAATTATTTCAAAAAAGTTACCATAGTAGAGAAGAGGTCTTAGCTGAGATGTAGGGTCAGAAACTAATTGTTCGCTCTCCGACAATCATGAAGAAAATGAAAAATCGTCCTTTGAAAATATGGCTCATTTGCATGAACCGAAACGGAGTTCATCTTTTTAGCTGTTAATGGTCCTTCAAACGTGAATAAGCGTCATTTGAGGAATGTTAATCTTTTGTTAATGGATCACAGATTATATGACAAATATATTATCCCGAAATTGTAAGTAAAATTTTAAAAATATCAAATGAAAAATTAGAGATATGATTCATGTACTTAAATCATGAATCTCAGTGGCTGTCACGGATCAAATGAAACAGAAAATCAGAGCATCCATTAAAACATAATGCATTTCTCCATTAACCTAAAGCGAAGGCCCCATATATCCTCATTTTCAGGTGTCTGAAGATTCCATTTAATTTCATATTTATTTTTTTGTTTTTTTTTGCGGTCTTCCAAGTTATTTATAGTTCCCAACTTCCTGTCTTGCTTAAAAACGCTCTAGTTATTCTTCATTTTTTAATTAAGTTTTACTTTTTTGGGAACCAAAACTTGTTGCCAATAAATCTCGATAAAAAATTGTACTGTTTTGTCCGCACCATCTTATCCCCATCCAGTTGTGTGACATTGACATTGTTTAAAACCCGAAAAATAGAAACAAAAATTTCGAAAAGCACTTCCAGTTCATGTCATTGGCCAAATGACTGGCTGTCCCGAAACTGCAAAACCCAAACACAAAATATTTTTCAAAACAATTAAATTATGCCGGACATTAAAGGTGTTATGTAAGCTTACGCCCGAAACAGGCTGACGGCGATTTTAGATTGAAGATAACCACAACGGCGAGTCGAAAAACAATAAAGTTCAGATTTCAAAACAGGTTCAGAGCAGCAGCAACAACGCTGAAAATGGTAGTAAGGTGGAGGTATTGGCACATCCAATTAAGTGAAGTAACTCCGACGAAAAAAAGTCACAAAAAATGTTTCGAAAACCAGAAGGATATGATAGCAAATTGAGGATGATCGAAAAGGTATAAAACCCTATGACACGCAGGCTGCGAACTGCAGTCTTGTTAATATTGTTGCCGAAATTCATAACACTATGAAAGAAGTTCTAGTATTGTTGGGTAAGTTACAAGTGGATTTAAAAGAAGAAATAAAAATTTAAACCGAGATTTGTTACAGTTTTCTTTGGAACCACACATGCCAGAGCAGCTCCAGCCCAACAATCACACATTTCAAGGCCTCAAATAGCTGAAAATTTACCACAAACAGAAAATTTGTTGGCATACCAAAATGTGGATCGTTTTAGCCGAGATGTATCACATATATTGAAAATGGCGCCCAATGTGGGGCAAAAGGATTTTTTCAAACAACCTGGGGATTTGAAAAATAGTAAGACAGCTGAAGAACCTGTTGAAAGCCATGAATTGGTGAAAAGAAGTGATGTATTGAGTGCTGCGGGAAGCAGTGACTCAGTGGCGCCCAATCAGATAGATGATGATATGAACAGCAAAGCTATACCAGTGGATTCCTTAGATTTAAAAGCCAGCAATCTTCAAACCGATAAACTTGCTAAACGTGATGTATCTCATATATTGGAAAATGTGAACCCAGTGGCGCCCAACATTCAACAAGAAAATGTTGAGAACAAACTTTTTCCAGAGGAGTTAAGGATATTCCAAACATCCCAACCAACAATTGATGTGAATTTTATTCCAGTTCCAACACAAATGGCGTCCAACATAGCAACAGAAAATAGTCTCAATAATGAGCAGGAAAACTCATTGAACTCTGACAACCCCACTCTCTCAGGAGAACCCCAGCTACCTGATAAAATCATAAATGTGCTTTTTAATCCCAATGTAGCTGCTGACCCATTACCTGGCTCCGAAATAATCAAAGTACAAAAATCAGTGCAGATAAATATTCCGCAAACCTGTATGGCAACATTCAGGAGTGCACGTAATGTCATTCTGCGGCCCAAGCCCATTACGAATCTCTCGCTTATACAAGGTGTCTTAAATTGCCTGACCGATATCACGGAGGAAGAATTGAAGGAGGGACATCATCACACACCCGAAGATGTGGCAGAGGATGTAATACGCCATTCAGATTTTCAATATTATTTAGGTGACAAACATCATAGAGCGGAGGTGGAGGGAAGAAGTAATAATAAGGAATTGGAGGCTGTAACAAATGCGCCTCAAAGTCCAATCTATTTTGAGCATCCTCAGGCCAAGGATAAAATAGAGCAGCGAATGGATAATCCGGCAAATAATCATCTGGAGAGTGGTAGTAAGAATGAACCCTATTTTTATGATCCCCAAATATTACCTAATGATTTTCCAAGACGTGGCGTTTTCGAGGGACCACAATTTGCCGTCAATACCAAGACGCAGGTGGAGGAGAAAGGGGATGATGAGAAGCAACAATTGTTAGATGGCATTGCCAAGTTCCTAGAAATTTCCAGACAGGAAGAAGATTCAAATGGACTCAATAACATTTTACCTGGGGACAAGCAGGAACCTGAAAATAATTTTGGAAATACTGAGCCATTTAAAAATGAAAACATATTGCAAAAAACAGGTCGAAGCGTAGAGGAGGTCTCAGCTGAAATGGAGGTTGTGAAAAATTCAGAAAAACATCATCAGGAAATTGAAAAATCTTCTTTGGAACCTAGTCAGAATGTTGAAAGCTTGGAAATGGTTCCTGTGTCTCATTTGCAAGAACCAGAATCGAGTTCATCTTTGCTTGCTGATGATGGTCCTTCGACCGTAACTAAACGTCAAGTGAGAGATGTTTCCCATGTGTTAAAGAACCGTAGGTTACCACAGATTCCAAAATCAAATAAAAAAGAAAGTGATCCGATTTTCTCGGTGCAAAATTCTGCAGATGGTCCTTCGTCTTCCACGGTTTTGCGTCATGCCAGAGATGTTTCTCATTTGCTGTCTTCTCAGAAAGCGGAGGATCCTTCAAAATTACAAAGTCCTCTTCAAGAAATTCAAAAAGAAAATCAACAACTTGTATCAAAGCAAAATTCTGAAAATGGTCCTTCGACCTCCACGGCTTTGCGCCATACCAGAGATGTTTCTCATTTGTTGTCCGCTCCGAAATTGAAGGATGAAATGCAAAAAGAAAGTGATAAACTTGTATCGACTCAAGATTCTGAAAATGGTCCCACGGCATCAGTAAGTCGACATGCTGCAGATGTTTCATACTTATTATCTCCTTCTAAAGAAGTAAAATCTGGCAAGGAAACAATCGATGAGGCCAAAAGTTTAATCGCCAACCAGAATTCAGTAACAGAAGTAAGACCTTTGGAGAATTTTAGTGCAACGGAAGCTCCTTCACTTATTTTATCAAAAGAAACTAAAACCGAAACTTCATCCCTCGCCAATCAGGAGAGCAAAGATTTACCACAATCCACAACAAACAGTCCTCCTCAATTTCAAACAGTGACATCGATTGCCGATCCCAAATCCATAAATCAACTTGCCGTGGAAATAGTTACACCCACCTCACAAACTGCAGAACCTCGGACATCAGGGCCACTGGAAATTGATTCAACAATTTTATCTATAGGTCCTCAAATATCCGAATATCTTGAAGTAAATCAATTGTTGCCACCAATTTTGTCCCCAAAGGAAGAATCAATAGAAAATGGTCCTTCGATCGCAATTCAAAATACAGATGTCACCACACAAGGGATACAAGTGTTACCAGAGGCCAATGAAGACACAACGCCAATTGTTGAACCACTACCGCCATCTGTACCACAAAAAGAGGCGATAATCCCTTCATTGTCAACTCAAGCACCATCAGTGTTGCCAGAGGTCATTGAACAGCTGGGACAACAACCTAATATTGAACTGCTACCGCCATCTGTATCACAAAATCAGGCGATTAGCTCTTCAACTCAACCACCAACAATAGATGGCCCATCTAACGAAATTGGAAATAAGCCTTTAGCATTGCCAAAGGTGGATATTGTTAAATCGGATAGCTTGGTAGAGATTTCAGAAACTACCGAACGAAAAATCCGTGACGTAAGTCATTTATTTAAGCCACGAACCACCGTGGCTACCATGGATCCAATGAAACTGAAAATCACGGCTACGATCAAGGATGAAGAGGAAAAATTGGCACCACCTTCCGGATCTACAGCAAAAGAATCTGCAACTATTGCACAACCAGTGTTTGCGGAAATCGTTATTGAGGATATAGAGAAAAATACAAAGTCCATGCATGCAGAGACGAGAGTACAGCGCGACGTTTCCCATTTATTGAGGAATCTTGGTGATCAAACGAATCTGAAGGTTACGGTCAAACATACACAACCTGACGATACAAATGATCAGCATTCCAGAGATATTGCCCTACTATTTGGTGCAGACGATTTTGAGGAGAAGGAATTTGAAAGTAAAATAATCGCTCGGGAAATACAAACCGTAACCAACGTTGAGGAACTTCCATTGGACAAAAACACCATCATATTTAATACGCAAAATGAGGCACCAGTCTCTGATCATACCGCAGAAAATAATATCATGGATGTTCTGCAACGCACACAACGTTCTTCGAATGTAAAATTGGAAACTCCCTTCAACATTGACGATCAAATTGCTGAAGATGATCCATATGTGGAGAATATTTTCATTCCAGACACTCACAGGAAAGTTAAACGTTCCACTGATTCAAATTTAGAAAGTCCAGCGGAAATGACATCCATTGCCTCAGAGGAGGAAATTACTACAACCATTACTCCGTATATTCCAAGAACGACGGTAAAAACTTCTCGAGCTAAACTACCATTGACAGTATTTGCGGCAAGACCAAAACGTTATCGGGAAGTTACAACGAAATCTCCAATGAAAACTACGACCACCTCATCGAGAAATATTATACGCCCGAAACGTGTAAGGAAGCCGATGTAGAGGAAGAAAATTTTTTAAAAATGTATTTGTTGAAATAAATTTATATATAAACTCAGACCTATATATTTTTTTATTTACAGAAAATATTTCCCTAGGCCTTTAATTTCATCTAGAAGAGCTTCCAAAATATACACTAGCACTTCTTAAAATATTGTAGACCACAGAGAATGGTCTAAGAGATATTCTATTCCTATTGCAGACCTTTCGATCCCTGCAATCCTTCTTTGAAAATAGAGTTGGGCATTCTCGATCTTGTTCAGTTCGCTCTACAAAAGGAACTAGATCATTCATATAGTTTCATAGTTCAATCGTCCACGTCAGTTAATTTGGCGAATGAATGGAACGGCTTAGCGGAATGGTTGAATCAAAATGAATTAGGTGGAAAAGAGCAAAAAGGAATTAGATGAACGAGAGAACTGGAGGTAGTACCGATCATTCCTTTTGTGGAATTTTCCCTTCAAACTAATTCGTTCTGGAACGATACAATTCTAAAAGAACCACGTTTTAATTCTTTAAATTCGTGACCGTTCGATGTTTTCAGTTGAATGGGGAATTGGTTCCGAGTGCTATATTTCCTGTTATTATTCTGCACATAATCAGTATATCTGAATCTCTCAGAACGATCTTCTGTCAAATATCTTCCAAAGTGACATTTATAAAATGCTATACATCTATCATTTAGTCAAAGTCGAAGGAACATTTCAACGATCATCGGCAAGTAACTATGAACAGGTTTTTGGTTCTTGCAAATGAGCCACAGGAACCCTTCCAGATTTCAGATTCTTGCAAATAAGCCAAAAGAACCATTTCATTATAAGAGCTAAATTCTAAAGAAGGTTTTACAATTTCCTGAAGATTTTCTAACCGAGTAGAAATATTGTCTGAGGATTTTACAATTTTTCATATATTTTGGGGACTCCTCCCGACTTCTGGAACTTCTTAAATAATCCATTTATTTACCTCTGTTAACATTTTCCTTCCTCTCATTTATGTCATACATTCCCCAACGTCCGCTATGAAAGCATTTGAGATAAATGCTTGGCTTAATTAAATTTACGAATTCTAACATTCTCCGTTTCAAGATTAGAGAACAGCAGAGAAATGGGAGCCATCTGAAGTCAATTTGATGTCTCAAAATTGAAATTAACCCCTTTTTTTCAGTTGTTGTTCATTTGGCAGTGGAAATTTCACATGTGGTCGAACCACTTGTTGTCCTCGTCGCAGATTGGCATGCAACAACATTTGGCAGAACATTGGCCATTAGAAAAAGAAAATAAATCGCCAGCATAGAACAGGTTTTTTTTCCTCGGCAACGAAAGAACCCAACAGCTTTTTGAGATAATTCAGGCACGCATGACAAATTTAACAAATGTTATTCATACGAAAATGGCCATCCTCCTCAGTCACCTATCTGCCAGGTTGGGCAATTTGTTTAAACATGAGATCAAGCGGTGAAATGGCATGGGATGAGATGGGACAGAAAAAAAAAACTGGGTGATTTGTTGGCATAACAACGAAGGAAGGAAAAAAACAAGCAAACGACATTAATATGATTAATTTAGGAATAAGAAGGAAGAGGAAGATGAAAGCCGCTAATAATTGATAATGATGTGGATTTTTGGGTGAAGGAAATCGACAAGATATTTGCATTGCTTTATAAAAGCAGCGAATATTTGTATAAAAAATTAATTAATTTTTGTTCTCAATAAATAAATTGGAAATTTCTTAACGCAGAGACCTTATAAGAGATTCTATAATTTCGACAATAGAGATTTATTTGAAGTTTAGGAAAAAGAAAAGCTGTTTCAAAGCGAGGACTCTTTGTAGGCGAAGAAAATCATGAAATCAATTAATTTTTGTTCTCAATAAATCATATTAGTAGGAATATCCCCCAAACGTTTTTTTTGAACAAAATATTATTTCAAATATCTAAGTGAAAAAATAGTGCTATGTCTGAAAGAAATGTTATAAAAATCTGAATATAATAAATTTTAAAAATCCTCACTTGAAAACATAATCTTTAAGAAGCAATAATTTAAATGTTTTCCAAAAAATGAAAAACTATTCTTTAAAAATACTCAATTAAAAAAATTGTTTCGACAATATTAAGCCTAAAAAATATTTTCAAAAACATCAGGCTTATTATCACGATTACTATGCGGAAAGTTTTGAAAGAAGGAAATAATTATATATTAAAAAATTAAATAATTTTTGTTCTCAATAAATAAGTAGATAATTATAAATGGAGAGACTCGCTAAGAGAATCTTTGATTTCGGCCATAAGGATTTATTTCCAGTTTAGGAAAAATGACAGCTGTGTTGCCTAAAAAGTTTCCAGGCGAGTTTATTAGAGTTGGGTAGTTCCGAGACGAACTACTTCATTGGAACTATTCCGAGAAAGGAACGATCGGAACTAGTTCCAGTTCTTTAATTAATATAGTTCCAGTTTCTGATCTCGTTCTTTTTTCTTTTCCTTTTTTTCTCGTTCTTTTTTCTGAACTATGTGAGCAAAAAAAAAAAAAAAAAAAGAACGATGAAAGAGAGAGATTCAAAGGAACTATGTAGGAGTCGAACTATATGGAGCAAAGGAACTATTTTGAGCAAAAAAAACTATAAAGCGCAAAGGAACTGTATGGAGCAAAGGAACTGTATGGATCAAAGGAACTATATGGAGCAAAGGTACTATATGGAGCAAAGGGATTATTTGGAGCAAAGGAACTGTATGGAGTAAAGGAACTATGTAGAGCAAAGGTACTATATGGAGCAAAGAACTATATGAAAAAAAAAAAACAACAAAAAGAACGATGAAAGAGAGAAAGGAACTATAAAGCAAAGGAACTATGTTAAAGGAATTATATGTCTGAACATGGAGCAAAGAACTATATGAAAAAAAAAAAACAACAAAAAGAACGATGAAAGAGAGAGAGATTCAAAGGAAAGGAACTATGTAGGAGTCTGAACAATATGGAGTAAAGGAACTATGTGGAGCAAAGGAACTGTATGGATCAAAGGAACTATATGGAGCAAAGGACCTATTTGGAGCAAAGGTACTATATGGATCAAAGGAACTATATGGCGTGAAGGAACTATATGGAAAAAGCGAAAAAAAAACAAAAAGAACGATGAAAGAGAGAGATTCAACGAAACTATGTAGAAGTCTGAACTATATGGAACAAATGAACTATTTAGAGCAAAGGAACTATATGGAGCAAAGGAACTGTATGGAGTAAAGGAACTATATGGAGCAAAGGAATTACATTAAAGAACTAGTTCCTTTTTACAAAAGGAACGAGAAAGATCGAACCGATAAGTGATCTAGATTGCCCCACTCTAGGGTTTATAAGACTCTTTTTAGTCGAAAATAATCATGAATCACTTAATTTTTGTTTTCAATAAATATTATTTGTCGGAATATACCCCCAACAGATTTTTTTGAACAATATGCTGATTAATTAACAATATGTTGATTATTGATTCATTAGTAGGATATCTTATCAACAAGATGGCGATCCCTTAGTAGCTTTTTTTGGTTTCCTTCTTTTTTGTTGAAAAATCTGTGAATCCTTTAATGATAGTTTTCGGGCTATAGAAATAATAGAATCTCTTTTGATCAAGACTTAAATCCTTTAATAGGAACAAGAAAAGAGGGACTCCTATAATATACTTTCGTTTGAAAAGGATCCCCTAATTTCTTATGATATTTTATTGAGGCCAATAATCGTGGAAGAATTATACAAAATTTATTAAGGATTTTCAAAGGCCAATAAGTGTGAATGTTTTAAATAATTTTTATCCAGGACTAAAACGACAAAAATCATAACATGAAAGAACCATATTCGTAATTTTTTTAAAACGTTTTTATCAAGGTTCAAATGGACAATAGATGGGATTTCTTTAGCAATTAGTATCATGGACTAAGGACAATAAGCGAAATTTTTTTAAGAAATCAAGGACCAAATTAAAATTTTTTTAAACAATTTTTGTCAAGGACTAAAGGGACAAAAAGTATAGATTTATTAAACAATTCTTATCAAGACCTAAAAGGAAAATAAACGTGGATTATTTTAAAAATTGTTATAAGGGACTAAAAGGACAATAATCGGGGATTTTTTAAACAATTTTATCAACGACTTAAAGGACAATAAGCGTGGATTTTTTAAACAATTTTTATCGAGGACTTAAAGGACAATAAGCGTGGATTTTTTTAAACAATTTTTATCAAGGACTTAAAGGACAATAAGCGTGGATTTTTTAAACAATTTTTATCAAGGACTTAAAGGGCAATAAGCGTGGATTTTTTAAACAATTTTTATCAAGGACTTAAAGGACAATAAGGGAATTTTTAAAATAATTTTTATCAAGGACTTAAAGGACAAAACGGTTTTTTTTTTAATAATTTTTATCAAGGACTAAGAGGACAATAAACATAATTTTTTTAAATAATTTTTGCCAAGGACTAAAAGGACATTAAGGGGGATTTTTTAAACAATTTTTATCAAGGACTTAAAGGACAATAAGCGTGGATTTTTTTTAACAATTTTTATCAAGGACTAAAAGGACAATAAACGTGGATTTTTTAAACTAGTTTTATCAAGGACTTAAAGGACAATAAGCGTGAATTTTTTAAACAATTTTTATCAAGGACCTAAAGGACAATAAGCCTGGTTAACAATTTTTGTCAATAAGTTTGGGGTTTAAATCAAAGTAAAAAGTACTTAAACGATAAGAAGCGTGATTTTTTCAAACAAGTTTTAGCAAGGATTTTTAGAACATTTTTATCAAGGACTAAAAGGACATTTTTTAAGATATTATTTAAATACTAATATGTGTTGGTTTTATCGAATTTTTATTGAGGACCTAATGGAAATTTTTTAAACAGGCGCAGGTCCTTTTTTTATAAAACACATCGTCAATAGGAAAGTAGCCTCCAAGGGACTCTATTAAAATTAATTAGTATCAACCTGCGACCATAGACCTCCCTCTACAACGATTTGTCCTTTTAGAAAAATATCATTTAATATCCCATTTATATTTATTATATCCACAATTTAACACTTCTCAAGTCACTCAGTCAGCAATCCGAAGCAATCAGTCATTATGATACCTAGATAATTATGTTTGAACTGGAATCCTGTTCGGTATACTAATGAGCTGGTAACAGCTGCCATATCCTTATCACAGTACACGGAAAATAGATAATCATTTTGGATATATAATCAAGTACCTGACTGAACTGTCGGGTGCCTATCATTGCCATCATTTGCACCATCAAATTATGTCAAAAGAGTTTTAATTAAAATTTCAAAATTGACTTCATAACTCGGCAGGGAGGGAGAGAGAGATGGGGACATGGGGAGAAGGAGGAGGAGGCCAAGAAGTAATAGTAAACCTTTTATCTGGAACATTAACATTCTTTAAACATGTCAATTAACACGGCATCAGAAAGGAGAAGCAATACATGTGTAATATTAACTCACACATAGGTGTGTAAACACACATATACACACATGTGTGTATGTGTTTGTGGTTACCATTATGCACTTGCTTGGCATTTATGGCCGTCAATCATAGGTGGTGACTTCAAGAAATTGAGAAAAATTATTTCTCCTCCTGTCTGCCCTCCTCCTCCTGCTCCTAGCCCCAACATTTTAGCCAAAGGGTAGCTAAATGACTGATGGAAATATTAGAATTTTAAATGACCATCACTCTTGCATATTCCCGATGTATGTCTGTCTGTCGTTTGGCCGTTGTTGTAAAATGTCTGACATTAAATTCCAATAAAAAAACTCCGTCTCTTTAGAAGTAGAAGACGAAGAATCTCTGCGGCAAACGACAACAAGCAAACAAACACTTCCTTATCATCGTCGTCGCTTTTGGGCCCACTGCTAAACTCCGGATGGTGTTTTGTGGTCATGTTTAACTTTCATTTTAATTTAAATGAATTGAGGCTGCCGCCGCTTCTGCGGCATCGGATCGTCACCGCCTTTACGACAATCCTTTGACGTGGTTTCTGCTTTTGTGGATGCCTTCAAATCTCCTGGCAAGTGATTTGGCTTACACGGTTTGTCCGTCAGTCAGCCAGCCCGACTTCTATTCAGCTTATTGTTGGATGTGTTGTTGTTGCTGACTGCTGCTTCGTCAACTTGCCAGCCAGCCCGCATGTTTGGATGTGGGTAATTTAGCAGCAATTTTTCAAAGAGCATAATTGCATAATTTCAAACTTGTTGGCAACTTAATTGTACAAAGCGTGGTTCAAAATGTAATCGAAGCTTAACTGCCAATCAACAGCAAATGGTCGGGACGGTCAGTGGCGACAAACACAACGAGAACTTCAGTTGAGGGGGTACAGTGTGGTAAAAAGATAAGGGAGGGAGGTTTTCTCAAAAACAAATTTTTATCTAGGACTAAATAATTTGTATCGAGGACTAAAAGGACAATAAGCGTTGATTTTTTAAATAATTTTTATCGAGGGCTTGAAGTTCAATATGCGTGGATTTTTTAATAATTTTTATCAAGGACTAAAAGGACAATAAGCGTAGATTTTTTAAATAATTTTTATCCAGGACTAAAATGACAATAAGCGTGGATTTTTTAAATAATTTTTATCAAGGAATAAAAGGACAATAAGCGGGAATTTTTTAAAGAATTTTTATTAAGGACTAAAAGGACAATAAGCGTGAATTTTTTCAACAATTTTTATCAAGGACTAAAAGGGTAATAAGCGTGGATTTTTTAAATAATTTTTGTCAATGGCTAAAAGGACAAAAAGCGTGGATTTTTTAAATAATTTCTATTAAGGACTAAATGGACAATAAATGAGGATTTTTTAAATAATTTTTATCAAGGACTAAAAGGACAATAAGCGTGGATTTTTTTAATAATTTTTATAAAGGACTAAAAGGACAATAAGTGAGGATTTTTTAAATAATTTTTATCAAGGACTCAAAGGACAATAAGCGTGAATATTTTAAATAATTTCTATCAAGGACTAAAAGGACAATAAGCGTGGATTTTTTAAACAAATTTTATTAAGGACTAAAAGTACAATAAGCGTGGATTTTTTAAATCATTTTTATCAAGAACTAAAAGGACAATAAGCTTGGATTTTTTAAATAATTTTTATCAAGGACTAAAAGGACAATAAGCGTGGATTTTTTAAAATAATTTTTATCAAGGACTAAAAGGACAATAAGCGTGGATTTTTTAAATAATTTTTGTCAAGGACTAAAAGGACAATAAGTGGGGATTTTTAAATAATTTTTATCAAGGACTAAAAGGACAATAAGCGTGGATTTTTTAAAATAATTTTTATCAAGGACTAAAAGGACAATAAGCGTGGATTTTTTAAATAATTTTTGTCAATGGCTAAAAGGACAAAAAGCGTGGATTTTTTAAATAATTTCTCTCACCGCCCAAATGACCTCTCTTCCTTGTAATTTTTATCAAGGACTAAAAGGACAATAAGTGTGGATTTTTTAAATAATTTTTATCAAGGACTAAAAGGACAATAAGCGTGGATTTTTTAAATAATTTTTATCAAGGACTAAAAGGACAATAAGTGGGGATTTTTAAATAATTTTTATCAAGGACTAAAAGGACAATAAGCGTGGATTTTTTAAATAATTTTTACCAAGGACAAAAATTACAATAAGCGTGGATTTTTTAAATAATTTGTATCAAGGACTAAAAGGACAATAAGCGTGGCTTTTTTACATAATTTTTATCAAGGACTAAAAGGACAATAAGTGGGAATTTTTAAATAATTTTTATCAAGGACTATAAGAACATTAAGCGTGAATTTTTTAAATAATTTTTATTAAGGACTAAAAGGACAAAAAGCGTAGATTTTTTTTAATAATTTTTATAAAGAACTAAAAGGACAATAAGCGTGAATTTTTTTAAATAATTTTTATCAAGGACTAAAAGGACAATAAGCGTGGATTTTTTAAATAATTTTTATCAAGGACTAAAAGGACAATAAGCGTGGATTTTTTAAATAATTTTTATCAAGGACTAAAAGGACAATAAGCGTGGATTTTTTAAATAATTTTTATCAAGGACTAAAAGGACAATAAGAGTGGATTTTTTAAATAATTGTTATCAAGGACTAAAAGGACAATAAGTGGGGATTTTTTAAATAATTTTTATCAAGAACTAAAAGGACAATAAGCGTGGATTTTTTAAATAATTTTTATCAAGGACTAAAAGGACAATAAGCGTGGATTTTAATTTTTAAATTTTGTTTTTGCAAAATAGTCAGGCTTAATCCCAGTTTGTTGTTTTTATAAAAAAAAAACAACTATTTATTAGTGGGGAATGTATGGCATTGTCCGCCGAGGGGTAAGTCAGGGAAGACTATAGTTTCGGATCTCGCCACTGATCCTCATCAGTTCCCTTAGTTTTTTGTTGGGATATTCTCCCCAGAAGCTATTAATAGCTTCTTTACAAAAAACCTTTCAAACCCAAATGTCTCTTGTGACAATTCGAAGTTCTTACGTTACCAGCGATACGACCCCAATGAGAAGTTCGTTTCGTTGGCGCCTGACTTCGTGGTCAACAAGGCATTTACAGACAACTACAATACATTTCCCACTGCTATGTGTCGTCACTTTGTGACGAATGCACATAACGTTGTTGTTGGCATTGCTAACAAACAGTATGACCGTGCAGTAGTGTTTGGCGGGTTATTTGGGATACCATTTGTATTTTGTTTTTGCAAAATAGGCTTAATCCCAGTTTGTTGTTTTTATAAAAAAACAAAAACAACTATTTATTAGTGGGGAATGTATGGCATTGTCCGCCGAGGGGTAATTTTTAAATAATTTTTTATCGGACAATAAGCGTGGATTTTTTAAATAACTTTTATCAAGGACTAAAAGGACAAAAAGCGTGGATTTTTTAAATAATTTTTATCAAGGACTAAAAGGACAAGAAGCGTGTATTTTTTAAAATAATTTTTATCAAGGCGTGGATTTTTAAAAAATATTTTTTTATAAAAAAATATTTTCCCCTCCAAACCACTGTATTTGTTGTTCGAAAACCCCCACCAACTGTTGCTGTAACATCTTGCCCCATAGCTGTGGCAGTTTCCACCAAAAACCTTAAATCAAAGTGTCTCACTCGATCTCCGAACAACAATACCAACATCAACCTCTAATGAAAAATTCTACCTCCATGGAAACTTCATCCTCTACTTCATTCATGTGAAGACGACAAGAAAAACGTTTAACATTTAAACATCTGCTGTCCGTTCCAAAACCCCCCAACTCCCAGCCACATCTTCAGGAGAAAAGGCGTTGCATTCTTAATGGTTAACATATGAAAATGTCAGTATTTACTTCACTCCAATCCAATCCACTCCTGATGCTGACAATGGCAGATGCTTAAAAAACAAAATCACTGGGCTGCTAACCTTGCCAAAGGAAAGGAAGCTTGTCACAGCGTAGCATATATTTAAGCTATTACTCGAACTCAAAAATTGGTTCTGGAGCAATAGAGAAACTCTTCCTGGTTACACTACCATCCATCGAAGAGGGAAAGAGCGAACTTTCAAAAAATTGGTGTGGCCTTAATGGCCAATAGTTTTCGTTGTTTATCTATTGAAATATATTTACCAATTGTAGGGTATCAGTGATTCTCTATCGCTATTGTCCTCCCGATATTGTTGCTGTTATCTTCGTAAGAACGGCATCTTAAAATAATTTATTTAGGCTTATTTAATGCTCTACGTGTTGGCTAACAGCATGTTGGACATGTTGTTAGCCACACCAAACCTGATATGGCTTTCCAAACTCCCTTCCCCAGCCAGGAGGATGGGTTTTTCTATCTTTCTTCCTTCAGTTGTTGAGTTTGTTATATTTTGTGCTAATAATCCATGTGGTTCTCCATGTGGTGTTGTATGATATTGAATGTTGAAACAATTTAATAGACACCTTGCCATGGTGGTCAACATTTATGGCCAATTTTCTATTTCAATGGCAATTCCTCTGTTAAATAACACCAAAATTCAATAGCCCAAGGATATTTGGTTCTCAATAATTTCTCAATTCTCCTAAATATCAGGAAATGGGGAATTATTACCAGGGTGCGCAAAAATTCGCCAAAGAATGTTCGCACACACACACATAACAAACGAGTGAGGGCACACAACAAAGATTGTTCGTTTCGTTTGGTGGTAGAAATTCTTTCTGACATTCTATCACGAATGAAAACAAACATTCCCGAATTCTCGCGAATGCTCAAAACAGCAACAACAATAACAACAACAAACGTTCGTGAACTCAATAGTTGTTGGACATGTGTTTTGTTATTCCACACACTTTCTGCTACACACACTTTCATTCGTTGTGTGTGTTTACTTTTTTAACAGTGCTCGCGAGCATTCGCGAACATTTGTTTTTCGAGTTTTTCAAAAGAATGTTTTTCAGCAAGGAATGCTCGCGAATGAATGAATCGATGACGCTTGCAGCGATGTTTTATCGTTCGTGAATTTTTCGTGCAATGCGTACATTCGCGAGAGATTGCATATGTTTGTCCATTCATTGTAACTTTATCATTCGCGATAAATTGAAAAACATTCGAATTGTCGCCGTGAACATTCGTGAGAATGAGTGTAATTGAATCATTCCCCGCACCCTGCTTTAAAGGCTTTAAAATGCCTTTTAAGACCACAGAAAACTAAAATGCCTTTTTTAGGCGATAGAAGCCTTTAGAGGCCTTAACATGCCCTTTTTAGGCGGTAGAAAATTAAAACGCCTTTTTAGCCGATAGAAGCGTTTAAAGGCCTTAAAATGCCTTCTTTAGGCGTTAGAAGCCTTTAAAGGCCTTGAAATGCCTTTTTTAGACGATAGAAGCCTTTAAAGGCCTTAAAATGCCTTTTTAGGCGATAGAAGCCTTTAAGGCCTTAAAATGCTTTTTTTAGGCGATAGAAGCCTTAAAATGCCTTTTTAGACCACATAAAACTAAAATGCCTTTTTACGCGATAGAAGCCTTTAAATGCCTCAATGCCTCTTCATGATCGCGAATGAATGATTCGACAACGCTTGCAAGGAAGTTTTATCGTTCGTCTATCAACTTCTCCGGTCTATGTCCTTCAGGGGTCCATTTGACTCGCTAAATTTTGACCGATCTTTATCAAAACAGGCATGCTTATTCTTTAGCCCTTTTCCCTTCTCCATTCAAAATTTTGCGATGTTTGGGTCATAATGGTGGTCTCTGGAGCAACCAGATCCCCTAAATATATATATTTACAATAGGGGTCTTCACTGGGCAGAAACTATCCTACGTGCAAAGATTGGTCTATAACTCTGACCTGTATCGTGTTTACAAATTATAATGGACCGATGGACATACGGAGGGACACACATGTCTAGATCGACTCAGCTAGTCGAGATATAACGATCGGTATACTTAAAGGTGGGTCTAGGACCAATTTTTCGCTGCGTTACAAATTCTTGTGGCTGCACAAAGCTGTAATACCCTGACAACATAGTTGTGTAGGGTATAAAATCTAGGAGTGGCGTAGGGGATGATAGATACCAAGCAACGGCTTTAACATGGCGAAATCCAGGCTTATCTTGGTCCCTCTTTTATCTCAATTGTGGACACTGACCTCCCCGTGGTGACACCTGGGGTAGCTATTTTTCATCACCCGTTGAAATAGTGAACTAATATGTGCCGCGAGTTCACCCATAAGAACTATAAAAAATGGGTTGAGGCGTCGGGTTAGTTGCGCACACTCGGAAAACCCCTTCTACTATGAAAAAGCAAAGAAAAAGAAAGCCAAACCCCCCTAATTGACGACCCCCGCAAACGATCTGCGAATCTGCACTTGGAATGTGCGCATGTTGTACAGAACAGGCGGATGTACTCAAGACTGGCGTAAGTAAATCAGATGATTACGCCCTGTATTATAGCTGCCATGAAACAAGCCATGAATTTGGCTGCGGATTTATGGTTAACAGGAGAATAAAAGACCATGTCTCCAGATTCACCCAAGTAGATGAGCAAATTGCTATAATCCGCATAAAAGCGAAGTTCTTCTACATCAGTCTTATTTGTGTCCATGCTCCGACCGAAGATAAAGATGAACAGACCACAGAAATAGTTTACAAGTGCCTAGAAACAGCAGCCTCCATGAAGAAATATCAAACAACGGCATGAGGTTGATTGACTTCGCAGCACCAGATTCAAGCATCCCGATATACTTAGACGTCCGATCGATCCGAGGAGCGAATATCGATTTGGACCACTACCTATCGAGCCAAGGTTCGCACTCGTCTTAATGTAGCAGCAAAGGTGCGATCTAACACAACAGGGAAACTCGACGTCGAAAAGCTGCAAACACAATAGGTAGCCGAAGCCTACTCCGCTCAACTTACCCAGACCTGCTTGACGAAAGCACTTCTTGTCCCGATAATAATATAGAAGCACAAAGGCAAAGAATTGCCCACTCCCTACAAACTGCAGCAAAAGCAACACTTGGGTACCAAAAACTACCACCAAGAAACCCATGGTATGATCAGGAGTGTCGTAATGATACGGATGTGAAAAACCCAGCGTATAGGGCAACCCTGCAGACAGTAGCAACACGTAATGTGATGGAGACTTATCGTGAGAAAGGGAGAGAGGAGAAACGTATTTTCAGAAAAAAGAAGAAAGAACAAGAAAAACGTGAGCGTGAGCAAATCGAGATGTACAGGAGTCAGAATGAAGTCCGGAAATTTTACCAACGAGTACCAAACACCAAACCGAAAGTTTTGCTGCAGGCACATCCTCCTGTAGAGATGAAGAAGGAAAAAATGCTGGTATCAAATAGTAGCGGCGAAGAGGATACCCCAGAACCAATAATAGATGACGGTGTATACCACCTCCCCAAGATGAAGTCAGAGTAGCAATCAATCGGCTGAAGAATAATGAAGCAACAGGAGCCGATGGGTTACCAGCCGTACTATTCAAGACTGGTGGTCAGATGCTGGTAAGGAGCATGCACCAGCTGATTAGTACAATTTGTCTAGAAGAATGCATGCCCAATGTTTGGAACCTCAGCATCCTGTGTTCCGTGCACAAAAAGGAGACAACACGATATATGCCAACTATAGAGGAATAAGTCTCCTTCCCATCTCATTTAAAGTGCTATGCAGCGTACTGTGTGAACGATTGAAGCCCATGGTCAATGACATCATCGGACCATACCAAAGCGGCTTCAGACCTGGCAAATCCGCCATTGACCAGATTTCCACTCTGCGCAAAATCCTGGAAAAAAACCCACGAAAAACACATCGACACATTCCACCTATTCGCCGACTAGGTGGCATTCCTGCAAAATTAATACGGCTATGCAGGATAACTTTAACTGGCACAAGATCAGCAGTTAAACTATGGAACTTGAGAACTGCAGCTTCGAGGTAGTCAAAGATTTTATATTTTTTGGTACAGCCATGAACAAATCAACGCCTTAAAAATATTTTTTAATTTAAAGAATTTTAAAAATTAAAAAAATCCGTTTGAATTTACACTTATCCCCTTACACCTCCATTGGGAGCTTTTAAGCTTTTTCCTACATTTGACACTGACATATGCAGGTATGTACGTGTATGAGGATTTGCCTGATGGCCGGTTGATCCTCTGACGTTTTTCGCCACATTTACCTGTCTGTTTGGCAGAATTTTACGGTTGTCGCTTGTCTTTTTGCAATGCATTTTAAATAGTCGCTTGGGATTAATTCTGATTGAGGCTCCTGGGGGCAACAACGAGAAAAAATCGTATGGCCATAATGATGATTGCTCTTTGCATAACATGCTACGAAGTAACCACCCGGTAGTGTTAATTTATATAAATGCATCGGGTAGTTAACATTTGACTTTATTTTATTTTCGAAGTTCGGTAAATATGGAAATTTAATTAAGGAATTTTTGGCAGAAAAAAAAATAAAATTTGTAATGAAAAGATAGGTTGGGGTGAAGGAGATAGTTGCAATTTCGATCCCAGAATTTCATTCTGAAATGCAATCAAATATATTTCAAATTTTTTTCCAAGATATCTGGTGATTTGTCTTCCTCTTCCCATATTTCCATATCTATGGACCATGTGCGGAATGACTAATGTCTCTATAGCATCGAACCATTAAACGAAGGTTAATAATTCTGTCGTGATACGAAATTTATTAAAAATATCGAAAAAAAATCCTAACATTTATCAGTAGCATGGACAGGCTTTTACATATGAAGACACAAAATAATGTCCCGGAGGCCATTATCATTCGATATGCTGGACTCCACCTGATCTCCGGGGATGAGACGACCCATCATTGAATTTGTCGACAGGAACAAATTTTCCAATGTCTTGTTGTGGAGTTAAGCATGTCCAAAAGATTATGTAGCCGACTGGCAGTGGCTGACTGGATGAATGAATGGCTGGCTGTATACCCACACAGACAGGAAGCTATTCTGGAAGTTTATCATAAAGTTGGGACAAACGACCATAACCATGCTGTTGAGTGGCTGACGGAATGACGGGATGGCTGGCGTGGTTTTATTAATATGAATTATTATTTAAGGCGTGGCTTGTCACGTACTCTCAAGAATAATTATTTAAGGCGTGGAAGATTTATTAAAGAAACAAGGCTTATTTAAGGCGTGGTTTTATTAAAGAAAAATTATTTAAGGCGTGGTTTTATTAAAGAAAAATTATTTAAGGCGTGGTTTTATTAAAGAAAAATTATTTAAGGCGTGGTTTTATTAAAGAAAAATTATTTAAGGCGTGGTTTTATTAAAGAAAAATTATTTAAGGCGTGGTTTTATTAAAGAATATTTTTTGGTTTTAAGGCTTATTTAAGGCGTGGTTTTATTAAAGAAAAATTATTTAAGGCGTGGTTTTATTAAAGAAAATTATTTAAGGCGTGGTTTTATTAAAGAAAATTATTTAAGGCGTGGTTTTATTAACGAAAATTATTTAAGGCGTGGTTTTATTAAAGAAAAATTATTTAAGGCGTGGTTTTATTAAAGAAAAATTATTTAAGGCGTGGCTTTATTAAAGAAAAATTATTTAAGGCGTGGCTTTATTAAAGAAAAATTATTTAAGGCGTGGCTTAAATAAAGAAAAATTATTTAAGGCGTGGCTTAAATAAAGAAAAATTATTTAAGGCGTGGCTTAAATAAAGAAAAATTATTTAAGGCGTGGCTTAAATAAAGAAAAATTATTTAAGGCGTGGCTTAAATAAAGACAAATTATTTAAGGCGTGGTTTTATTAAAGAAAAATTATTTAAGGCGTGGTTTTATTAAAGAAAAATTATTTAAGGCGTGGCTTTATTAAAGAAAAATTATTTAAGGCGTGGCTTTATTAAAGAAAAATTATTTAAGGCGTGTCGTTTTATTAAAGAAAAATTGTTTAAGGCGTGTCGTTTTATTAAAGAAAAATTATTTAAGGCGTGGTTTTATTAAAGAAAAATTATTTAAGGCGTGGCTTAAATAAAGAATAATTATTTAAGGCGTGGTTTTATTAAAGAAACATTATTTAAGGCGTGGTTTTATTAAAGAAAAATTATTTAAGGCGTGGGAAATATTAAAGAAAAATTATTTAAGGCCTGGGAAATATTAAAGAAAAATTATTTAAGGCGTGGCTTTATTAAAGAAAAATTATTTAAGGCCTGGGAAATATTAAAGAAAAATTATTTAAGGCGTGTCTTTATTAAAGAAAAATTATTTAAGGCGTGGTTTTATTAAAGAAAAATTATTTAAGGCGTGGATTTTTTAAAGAAAAATTATTTAAGGCGTGGATTTTATTAAAGAATATTTTTTCAAATTATTTAAGGCGTGGCTTTATTAAAGAAAAATTATTTAAGGCGTGGATTTTTAAAGAAAAATTTACACAGGACGTGGCTTTTTTAAAGAATATTTTTCAAATTTTTTAAAGAAAAATTTATAAAGGACCTCCTAAGCAATAAGCGTGGATTTTTTAAAGAAAAATTATTTAAGGCGTGGCTTTTTTAAAGAAAAATTATTTAAGGCGTGGCTTAAATAAAAAAAATTATTTAAGGCGTGGCTTAAATTTTTTAAAGAAAAATTATTTAAGGCGTGGCTTTTTAAAGAATATTTTTTCAATTATTTAAGGCGTGGCTTTTTTAAAGAAAAATTATTTAAGGCGTATTTAAGGCTTAAATTTTTTAAAGAAATTTTTTCAATTATTTAAGGCGTGGATTTTTTAAAGAAAAATTATTTAAGGCGTGGCTTTTTTAAAGAATAAATTATTTAAGGCGTGGTTTTTTATTTAAGGCGTGGTTTTAAAAGAAATTTTTTCAAGGCTTATTTAAGGCGTGGTTTTATTAAAGAAAAATTTCTGAGGATACCTTAAGGCGTGGATTTATTAAAGAATATTTTTCAAGGGCCAACTGAGGCGTGGCTTTATTAAAGAAAATTTTTCAAGGGCCAACTGAGGCGTGGCTTTTTTAAAGAATATTTTTTCAAAAATTATTTAAGGCGTGGCTTTTTAAAGAAAATTTTTTCAAGGCTAAGGCGTGGCTTAAATAAAGAAAAATTATTTAAGGCGTGGCTTTTTTAAAATTTTTTCAAGTGCTTATTTAAGGCGTGGCGTTTTTTTAAAGAATAAAGGCTTATTTAAGGCGTGGCTTTTTAAAGAAATTTTTTCAATTATTTAAGGCGTGGCTTTATTAAAGAAAAATTATTTAAGGCGTGGCTTTTTTAAATAATAAAAATTATTTAAGGCGTGGATTTTTTAAAGAATATTTTTTTAAGGCGTGGGTCCTTAAAGAATATTTTTTTAAGGCGTATTTAAGGCGTGGCTTTTTTAAAGAAAAATTTTTAAGGCGTGGCTTAAATTTTAAAGAATATTATTTAAGGCGTGGCTTAAATAAAGAAAAATTATTTAAGGCGTGGCTTAAATAAAGAAAAATTATTTAAGGCGTGGCTTAAATAAAGAAAAATTATTTAAGGCGTGGCTTAAATAAAGAAAAATTATTTAAGGCGTGGCTTAAATAAAGAAAAATTATTTAGGGCGTGGCTTAAATAAAGAAAAATTATTTAGGGCGTGGTTTTATTAAAGAAAAATTATTTAAGGCGTGGCTTAAATAAAGAAAAATTATTTAAGGCCTGGGAAATATTAAAGAAAAATTATTTAAGGCTTGGGAAAATATTTTGACCCCACTGTAACCCTACTTTAAATGCTGTTAAGTGCATATTCTGGCTATGTTCCGCATCGAAGTTGTCTACCATAAGCAGCAATTAGTTCTACTCATCAATTTCTTCCTTCATTCCATGCCATGCCACACCGTTGCCATGGCTTGACAAACTATTAGACCCTAACAAGTCTTGGCAGCTTAACATTGTTGCCTCATGTTTTGTTGGTTGTTGTTGTTAGTTATGGCAAAATAATTCTTGCAATATTTAGAAGAAAAAAATTCTCTTAGCCAGAACGGCAAAGTGTAAAAAACCTCTTGCCAAGTAGGCGATAAAGTACAACATGTACCTGATGATCTGTTGCCCCCCTCCTTCCCTGATGTAGTACGATGTTACGGCGGCTGATGGATTTTAATCAATTTACAATGTTTATATATTGACGTCTAAAGACAGGACAAGCCAGCCAGCCGGACGGACGGACAGTCATTAATATTTTCCAGTAGCTCCGCAATTGTGAAAATTGGTATTTAACATTTTTTATTAACCATTTATTTTAATTTAAACAGCAGAAGTTATTTTCTTCGAGAGTATGCTGCAACCTGTCATCGAAGCGGAACTATTTTCCTATTGAAATAAATGTCTGGTAGTTTAGTGTTTTAGAATTACTTGATGAGTTAATTGAAATAGAGATAATTTTCAAATACATTGTATAGAATGGAATGGAAATCCGGAAACCCGGAACAAAGGGAAATAATTAAAAAATATATTTATATATTTAATAAAACCACGCCTTAAATAATTTTAAAAATATTTTCTTTAATAAAATAATTTTAAAAATATTTTCTTTAATAAAATAATTTTAAAAATATTTTCTTTAATAAAATAATTTTAAAAATATTTTCTTTAATAAAACCACGCCTTAAATAATTTTAAAAATATTTTCTTTAATAAAACCACGCCTTAAATAATTTTAAAAATATTTTCTTTAATAAAACCACGCCTTAAATAATTTTAAAAATATTTTCTTTAATAAAACCACGCCTTAAATAATTTTAAAAATATTTTCTTTAATAAAACCACGCCTTAAATAATTTTAAAAATATTTTCTTTAATAAAACCACGCCTTAAATAATTTTAAAAATATTTTCTTTAATAAAACCACGCCTTAATGGGCCTTGAAAAAATATTCTTTAATAAAACCACTCCTTAATGGGCCTTGAACAAATATTCTTTAATAAAACCACGCCTTAAATAATTTTAAAAATATTTTCTTTAATAAAACCACGCCTTAAATAATTTCAAAAATATTTTCTTTAATAAAACCACGCCTTAAATAATTTTAAAAATATTTTCTTTAATAAAACCACGCCTTAAATAATTTTAAAAATATTTTCTTTAATAAAACCACGCCTTAAATAATTTTAAACATATTTTCTTTAATAAAACCACGCCTTAAATAATTTTAAAAATATTTTCTTTAATAAAACCACGCCTTAAATAATTTTAAACATATTTTCTTTAATAAAACCACGCCTTAAATAATTTTAAAAATATTTTCTTTAATAAAACCACGCCTTAAATAATTTAAAAAATGTTTCTCTTTAATAAAACCACGCCTTAAATAATTTAAAAAATGTTTCTCTTTAATAAAACCACGCCTTAAATAATTTAAAAAATGTTTCTCTTTAATAAAACCACGCCTTAAATAATTTAAAAAATGTTTCTCTTTAATAAAACCACGCCTTAAATAATTTAAAAAATGTTTCTCTTTAATAAAACCACGCCTCAAATAATTTAAAAAAATTTTCTCTTTAATAAAACCACGCCTTAAATAATTTAAAAAAATTTTCTCTTTAATAAAAACACGCCTTAAATAATTTAAAAAAATTTTCTCTTTAATAAAACCACGCCTTAATGGGCCTTGAAAAAATATTCTTTAATAAAACCACTCCTTAATGGGCCTTGAACAAATATTCTTTAATAAAACCACGCCTTAAATAATTTAAAAATATTTTCTTTAATAAAACCACGCCTTAAATAATTTTAAAAATATTTTTTAATTTCCTTTAATAAAACCAGGCCTAAAATAATTTTTCTTTAACAAAACCACGCCTTAAATAATTTTTCTTTAATAAAACCTTGCCTTAAATAATTTTTTTTAAATATTTTCTTTAACAAATAATTTAAAAAAATATTTTTTTTCTTTTGAAAGATTGACTAATTTTCTTTAATTTCCTTTTTTATGTCCTCCTCAATTGGAATATGGTTAGAAAGACATAATAAATAAATGGTGGACTATTAAGTTTACGATTGCCATACTTAAGCCCATAATAATACTGTCCAAGATTATGGCCAATGGACCTGCAATGATCGTTTATTTATGTTAATTTTGAAAAGAGGCCGGGGAAGAGGAAAGGGCGACGAAAGGGGTTTTATTTTCAGGGATTCTAATGGCTGGATGGCTAATAAATAAATGGCTCTGCACTTCCGTATGTTAAGCAACCCGATTATTATGACATAAACTTTTATGATGGGATGGCCACATACACACATATGCAGCCATATTCGGGCACATGTTCACACCACAACTTCCCAAGCACTATCGAGAAGATGAAGAAAACATAACCATAGATATTACCAGCAATTGATCCCAGCTATTGTGCAGATATGTAGCTCGACCATGCTAAAGTTTATGATGCTCATCTAACATTCTTAGCTGCATTGTTGGCCAACAACAATACTCTACCTTGGCCCGGCAGCCAGGCGGTGTTCGGTGCACCATTTTAATGTCTCAATTAAGGCTAACATTTAGAAGGCTTGCGAAAAACACTTGTTTTATTGGAGGCCAATTGCATTTTATTTCGCAGCAGCTGCTGCTGGAACTGCTTCTGGGTAAAAAGTAGTGAAAAAGTTTTTTCGCCTGCTATTGTTTTTCGGCTAATGAAGTTCTTGACGCTCACACGGGCACTTGAGTTCATCGGAGAAGAGCATTATGCATACATGAAGAATCTTGGACATGCTAATAGCCAGTATTTGTTAAAGAAAAAAAAACAGTAAGGAAAGTAGTAAATTCGGACTGGGCCGACTATATGATACCCTTCACCACTTTGGGTGTATTCAACAGATGAATTGCAATTCATTACGCTGTACCAAATTTCGTGCAAACCGAAAGATATTAAGGGACCTTGGTGCACCATTTACATTAAATCCAACGAAACTATATATGGGAGCTATATCTAAATCTGGACCGATTTTCATGAAACTTTGCAGACATCATTCTAGGCTCAACTCAGTACGTTTTGCCAAATTTCGTGCAAATCGAATGATATATAGGGACTTTAGTGCACCATTTACATTAAATCGGACGAAACTATATACGGGAGCTATATCTAAATCTGGACCGATTTTCATGAAACTTGCCAGGCATCACTCTAGACCCAATTCAGTATGTTATGCCAAATTTCGTGCAAATCGAATGATATGTAGGGACTTTGGTGCACCATTTATATTAAATCGGACGAAACTATATATGGGAGCTATATCTAAATCTGGACCGATTTTCATGAAACTTGGCAGGCATCATTCTAGGCTCAATTCAGTAAGTTGTGCCAAATTTCGTGCGAATCGAAAGATATATAAGGACTTTAGTGCACCATTTACATTAAATCGGACGAAAATATATATGGGAGCTATATCAAAATTTGGATCGATTTTCATGAAACTTGGCAGCCATTATTCTAGGTTCAATTCAGTATGTTGTGCCAAATTTCGTGCAAATCGAAAAATATATAGGGACTTTTGTGCCTATATCGGACGAAAATATATATGGGAGCTATATCTAAATCTGAACCGATTTTTAACAATTTCAATTGGGTTCGTCCTTGGGCCAAAAAATTGAGCTGTGCCAAATTTCATCCAATTCGGATTATAAAAGCGGCCTGTACTTTGTTTACAATTTAACACCAACAGACGGACGGACGGAAATGCATAATTCGACTCAGAAAGTGATTCTATGCATATTCTCAAAAGGAACTATGGGTCTATCTCGTTTCCTTTTGCTTGTTACAAACATATGCACAAAGACATAATACCCTGTACCACAGTGTGGTGAAGGATATAAAAATCAACAACAACAACACAAGTCATATCCTCCTTATCCTCTTTTAGCACAAGATCCTAATTAAATTTGTTGGTTAAATCCTTCATAGATATCCGCCAAAAAATCGAAAGGAGCTATTGCGCCTTTGTAAGCCTTTTAATTACAAATTAAATATTTAAATGCTGTTACAGATGTCTTCTTCGCCTCCACCGCCACCTCCTCATCCGCTTGCAATTATGATGTAGTACCTAATGACATCCGTACTTTTTTCGTTCTGAAGGACGACAACGAGGACGGTAATGTTTTGACAATTAACGGCTTATTAACCGGGCAAAATTCGAAGTGACTGTGAAGGTTGGGGGAAATAGAAAGTGAGAGTTAGGGGTTTCATAAGGTAGAATCGGGAGGGGACGAAGTAAAGTTTGGGGCCTTTCTTGAAAAAAAAATCCAATTCTATGGGGTTTAATGAAAATTCATAAAAATGAATGAAATTTCTTCAAAAATATCCACTCTTCTTTTAATGGATGAATAAAAATTCTTGCTGAATATGATTTTCAATAATTAAATTTTTGAATACATGTTGCTCTTTTCTTCGGCAGATTTTTGAGGCAACAACCCTGTGGGTGTATTCACTTGAATTTCCAAAATAAAACGGAATTACAAGAAATCAAAACCCATTCAAGAAAAGCTAACAACCATTTAACGAGGCTTCCTCTATGTATGTGTATGTGTGATTGAACCACTCACAAGGCTGCCTGTGTTTGTGTGTGTATCGGAATAATAAAAATGCATGAATATTTACATAAATATCTCAAATGGTTGAAATGCTTAAAAGTGCTTTCCTTCCTTGCGGATATGTGAACTCAGTGAATGATATATTTCATTGATAAAGATGTGTGTGTGTGTGATATACACACATATGAATGTATGTGTGAGTGAGTGTGTGTGTGAAAATAAATGCCACGATACTTATCCTTACTGGGTTATGTAAAATAGCATTGCAAAAATGCCTGCAAGTTGTTAAAGGGTGTGAGTTTTCCACTCACTCCTCCTTCTCCTCCTCTCATCTCTCCCTTCCACTCTCTCCCCTCTCTCCAAGAGCACATGAGTGTGTGTTATGCATACAAATGTGAAATTAATTCAGAATTCACTGATAATGCCATCGTTGATGAGCCTTTAACTGAAAAACAGTTTAGCAAGGCAATTGATAGGGGTGTGGGTGAGTGTCGGTGTGTGTAGGGGGTGAGGTGGGTGTTTGAGAACCTACATCATCTAACATATGTCCTTTTTGCCTAGCAGCCACACGTAATTTCACTAAATGACACTCTAAGGATCTCTTTGAGTGGTTAATGTTTGGCAACTCATCATAATCATCATGGCCTGAAGTGAAGGTAGGCAGGCAGGCACTCAGTTAGGCGGATTATTAGGCAATGCCATTAATATTTATGACATATTTAATTGGCATTTTGATTGAAATGCAATGTGAATCTTCTCTGAGAGAAGAAGAACAGCAGAAGAAGGGAGAAGGGATGTGGAGAGATGTAATATGTGTAAATTCTTTGAATAGATGTGACCCTAATTAGCAATGGTTATGTGATTTGTATTAATGGGATAAGTGACTGGAAAATGTAATCGGTTAACGGACAAATGGATTTTAAAGACTTTTGTAAAAAAGTGTTATAAAATATTTTCTTTAATAAATCTATGTCTTAAATAATTTTAAAAAATATTTTCTTTAATAGAATTGTCAATAGAAAAATTTCTGCGATTATCGCTACAATTTTCTATTGAAAATGTTTAACGATTATCGCTATAATTTTATAAGCCAAAGTTTTTCTATTGACAAATTTTAACGATTTCCGCTACAATTTTCTACAGAACTTTTTTGGCGATTATCGCTAGAATTTTCTATAGAAAATTTTCAGCGATTATCGCTAGAATTTTCTTTAGAAAAATTTCAGCGATTATCGCTACAATTTTTATAGAAATTCATTTCAGCGATCCTATCTTGATCATTTCAATAGAAAATGTTCAGCTATTTAGAAGAATCCGGTAACGATTCGTTTACATTCAAAGGTCTACTTGCTTCCATTTCCAAATAAACGCTCAACACGCACACAAACAGGTACACAATCAAGTGCCATAAATCTGCATTAAGCTCTACAATTGCCATGAGTCAAAGATGACATTGTGTGGCGGCCAAGAAATGCTGAAACGCCTCTTCCCAAAATGAAACTTAGGACAATGTTTGCCTAGAATTCCTACAGATTCGAATACAAGTTAATGTGCGACTTTATCTAGAACCGGTGCGTACCTCCATTGAATGCGTAGAGTTGCTTAAGTCGTTTATAGCTTTTAAGCTTTTTAATGTTTTAAATTTCGTTTGCAATAGCTGGGTAATAAATTATGGCATTGCCAGAAGAAGAAGTTCCTACCACAAGGCTACTCACATTGCCAATGATATTGGGTATTAGGTTTTACTTTACTTTATCGTTATAGGAACTGCTGCGGACAATTTGCGGTGGCAGATTTTCAATTTAATAAAGTTTTATTTCAGGCGATATTTTATTATGATTTATTGGCTCACAAATATATGACAATAAAGCACAGGTAAATTCCGAACAGTACTATCCGCCATATATTGGGTCTTTGGTGCACCATTTACATAAAATCGGACGAAAATATATATGGGAGCTATATCTAAATTTGGACCGATTATCACGAAACTTGGCAGACATAATTCTAGACTCAATTAAAATCAAAAGATTTCCAGGGACTTTAGTGGGCTATTTACCTAAAATCGGACGAATTTATATATGTCAGCTATATCTAAATCTGAACCGATTTTCACGAAACTTGGCAGACATCATTCTAGGCTCACTTCAGTACATTATGCCAAATTTCGTGCAAATCAAAAGATATATAGGGGCTTTGGTGCACCATTTACCTAAAATCGAGCGAAACTATATATGGGAGCTATATCTAAATCTGAACCGATTTTCACGAAATTTGTCAGACATAATTTTAGACTCAATTAAGTGAGCTGTGTCAAATTTCGTGCAAATCGAAAGATATATAGGGTCTTTGGTACACCATTTACCTTAAATCGGGCGAAACTATATATGGGAGCTATAACTAAATCTGAACCGATTTTCACGAAACTTGGCAGACATCACTCTAGACTCAATTCAGTACGTTATACCAAATTTCGTGCAAATCGAAAGATATATAGGGACTTTGGTGCACCATTAACATAAAATCGGACGAAACTATATATGTCGACTATATCTAAATCTGAACCGATTTTCGCGAAACTTGGCAGACATCATTCGAGGCTCAATTCAGTACGTTATGCCAAATTTCGTGCAAATCGAAAGATATATGGGGACTTCGGTGCACCATTTACATAAAATCGGACGAAACTATATATGAGAGTTATATCGAAATCTGAACCGATTTTCACGAAACTTGGCAGACATCATTCTAGGCTCAATTCAGTACGTTATACCAAATTTCGTGCAAATCGAAAGATATATAGGGACTTTGGTGCACCATTAACATAAAATCGGACGAAAATATATATGGGAGCTATATCTAAGTCTGAACCGATTTTCACGAAACTTTGCATACATCATTCTAGACTTAATTCAGTACGTTATGTCAAATTTCGTGCGAATCGAAAGATATATAGAGACTTTGGTGCGTCATTTACATAAAATCGGACGAAACTATATATGGGAGATACATCCAAATCTGAACCGATTTTCAGGAAACTTAAAACACATCATTCTAGACCTTATTCATTATGCTGTGCCAAATTTCGTGCAAATCGAAAGATATATAGACACTTTGGTGCGCCATTTACATTTACATAAAATCGGACGAAACTATATATGGAAGCTATATCTAAATCTGGACCGATTTTCACGAAACTTGGCAGACATCATTCTAGGCTCAATTTAGCACGTTATACCAAATTTCGCGCAAATCGAAACATATATAGGGACATTGGTGCACCATTTACCTAAAATCGGGCGAAACTATATATGGGAGCTATATCTAAATCTGAACCGATTTTCGCGAAACTTGGCAGACATCATTCGAGGCTCAATTCAGTACGTTATGCCAAATTTCGTGCAAATCGAAAGGTATATAGGGACTTTGGTGCACCATTTACCCTAAATCGGACGAAACTATATATGGGAGCTATATCCAAATCTGAACCGATTTTTCCCAATTTCAATACTTTTTTTGACAATTTAACACCAACAGACGGACGGACATACATAAATCGACTCAAAAAGTGATTCTATGCATATTCTCAAAAGGGTATAAAAATTGTAGCGATCGCTAAAAATTTTCTATAGAAAATTGTAGCGATAATCGCCAGAAATTTTTTTTTATCGATTTGAATTTTTCTATTTGTGTAAACTGTGTGTATTTTCCCCCCTTGAACAACCCTCTTCTTTTTTTGGGTATCACTTTCCAAATCCAATTTCCAATTTTAGTTCGCCTTGAAGTACCCTCCCTTTCCATTTCACCCTTTATGCTGATCCACTTACCTTCCTCTACAAATATTTGACACAGAAATTTGTTATGCGAGAGATAAGTAAACATTTATTTGTTATTTAACCTTTTTTTGCTGTTGCCGACAAATCCTTTGAGGGACCTCAATCTTAGAAAGGGGGTAAGGCAACACGCAATACCATCCCCACCCCTCGATTTACTTAAATTGAACACAATCAAGTTGATTTGTGGCACACGTCTTGGATTCTACCTGTCTTACTTCGTTCGTAAGGTAAGGCGAAGCATTTTTTTCCACCGTCAGCAGCTAAGTAAAGAGTCGAAGGAGGGGGGAAGTCCTTCTCCTTCCACCTCCTTTATCGAAACATATGTATCCTTTCAAATGTCTTTGGTTCGTGGAATATCTATATCAGGATTTATGTAGCCGATACGTGTAACCAAATGGTTGGGAACATCCAAGTTGGCAGTTAGTTTTTACCATTTTGCAAGTCTGCAAGTACGTCTGTCTGTAGGTCCGTCGGTCCGTTCGACTGTGTGTCTGTTGACTTAGTTTATGTCTTGACTTTATTTGTTTGCCTTGTTCTCGTTTTCGGATTTTATTCTTTCGCTTTCATTTTCCTCGTTTCTGTACACTGCCCTGTTGGCTGGGAAGCCAAGGCAAGGAAGGAGAGAAAGAAAATCCAAACAAGTGTCGGTTAGGGTCTTTATGGTGGTTGGGGAACCTCCTTAAGGATATATTGAAAAGCCCATAAACCAGTTGTTGTTAGGTAGGTGTCCCAAATACCCTGAACCAAAGCAGTGACAGGCAACTACGTGCAAGGATATCTACGTTCAGCTGGAGATGTCACACGAATCCTATCATTTTTTATGGGATCTTGTCATGCTGTCTGTCTGTCTGTTTGTTCGTTTGTTTTGTTGGGGAGTTTTTTCTGCTGTCAATTTGTTGGAGTTGTTGTTGCTGTTGTGTTTGGTGCTTGTAATTGTCAAAGTATTACAAGCTGTTTTTGCTTTGTTAGGAATTGCTTACGCCGTCAACCATACGCCAGCCAGGTGGGATGGCGACACACATTTTCTCGTCCTTTAAATTCCGAACAATTGACACCGATTGTTTAGCGATTATCGCTAGAAATTTCTTTAGAAAATTTTGAAATTTTCCCATGGAAAATTTTATCGATAATCGTTGAAATTTTCGTACAGAAACTGTTATCGATAATCGTTGAAATTTTCCTTGTACAAAATTTTATCGATAATCGTTGAAATTTTCCTATAGAAAATGTTATCGATAATCGCTAAAATTTTCCTATACAAAATTTTATCGATAATCGTTGAAATTTTCCCATAGAAAATTTTATCGATAATCGTTGAAATTTTCCTATAGAAAATTTTATCGATAATCGTTGAAATTTTCCTATGGAAAATTTTGTCGATAATCTCTAAAAATTTTCCCTATAGAAAATTTTATCGATAATCGATGAAATGTTCCTATAGAAAATGTTATCGATAATCGCTAACATTTTTTCTATAGTTTTCTATAGAAAAAATGTTATCGATGTTATCGATAATCATTGCAATTTTCCTATAGAAAATTTTATCGATAATCGTTGAAATTTTCATATAGAAAATTTTATCGATAATCATTGAAATTTTCCTATAGAAAATTTTATCGATAATCGTTGAAATTTTCCTATAAGAAGTTTCATCGATAATCGTTGAAATTTTCCTACAGAAACTGCTATCAATAATCGTTGAAATTTTCCTATAGAAAATTTTATCGATAATTGTTGAAATTTTCCTATAGAAAATTTTATCGATAATCATTGAAATTTTCCTATAGAAAATTTTATCGATAATCGTTGAAATTTTCCTATAGAAAATTTTATCGATAATCGTTGAAATTTTCCTATAGAAAATTTTATCGATAATCGTTGAAATTTTCCGATAGAAAATTTTATCGATAATCGCTAAAATTTTTCTATAGAAAATTTTATCGATAATCGTTAAAATTTTCCCTATAGAAAATTTTATCGATAATCGCTAAAATTTTTCTATAAAAAATTTTATCGATAATCGCTAAAATTTTTCTATAGAAAATTTTATCGATAATCGTTAAAATTTTCCTATGGAAAATTTTATCGATAATCGTTGAAATTTTCGCTAACATTTTTTCTATAGTTTTCTAATTTTTTCGCTAACATTTTTTCTATAGTTTTCTATAGAAAAAATGTTATCGATGTTATCGATAATCATTGCAATTTTCCTATAGAAAATTTTATCGATAATCGTTGAAATTTTCCTATAGAAAATTTTATCGATAATCATTGAAATTTTCCTATAGAAAATTTTATCGATAATCGTTGAAATTTTCCTATAAGAAGTTTCATCGATAATCGTTGAAATTTTCCTACAGAAACTGTTATCAATAATCGTTGAAATTTTCCTATAGAAAATTTTATCGATAATTGTTGAAATTTTCCTATAGAAAATTTTATCGATAATCATTGAAATTTTCCTATAGAAAATTTTATCGATAATCGTTGAAATTTTCCTATAGAAAATTTTATCGATAATCGTTGAAATTTTCCTATAGAAAATTTTATCGATAATCGTTGAAATTTTCCGATAGAAAATTTTATCGATAATCGCTAAAATTTTTCTATAGAAAATTTTATCGATAATCGTTAAAATTTTCCCTATAGAAAATTTTATCGATAATCGCTAAAATTTTTCTATAAAAAATTTTATCGATAATCGCTAAAATTTTTCTATAGAAAATTTTATCGGTAATCGTTAAAATTTTCCTATGGAAAATTTTATCGATAATCGTTGAAATTTTCCTATAGAAAATTTTTATCGATAATCGTTGAAATTTTCCTATAGAAAATTTTATCGATAATCATTGAAATTTTCCTATAAGAAGTTTTATCGATAATCGTTGAAATTTTCCTATAGAAAATTTTATCGATAATCGTTGAAATTTTCCTATAGAAAATTTTATCGATAATCGTTGAAATTTTCCTATAGAAAATTTTATCGATAATCGTTGAAATTTTCCTATAGAAAATTTTATCGATAATCGTTGAAATTTTCCTATAGAAAATTTTATCGATAATCGTTGAAATTTTCCTATAGAAAATTTTATCAATAATCTTTGAAATTTTATCGAAAAATGCTAAAATGTTTCTACAGAAAATTTTATCGATAATCGCTAAAGTTTTTCTATAGAAAATTTTATCGATAATCGCTAAAATTTTTCTATAAAAAATTTTATCGATAATCGCTAAAAGGTTAGAACATTTTATCGATAATCGCTAAAATTTTTCTATAGAAAATTTTATCGATAATCGCTAAAATTTTCCTATAGAAAATTCTAGCGATAATCGCTAAAATTTTCCTATAGAAAATTTTATCGATAATCGCTAAAATTTTTCTATAGAAAATTTTATCGATAATCGCTAAAATTTTCCTATAGAAAATTTTATCGATAATCGCTAAAATTTTTCTATAGAAAATTTTATCGATAATCGCTAAAATTTTTCTATAGAAAATTTTATTGATAATCGTTGAAATTTTCCTATAGAAAATTTTATCGATAATCGTTGAAATTTTCCTATAGAAAATTTTATCGATAATCGTTGAAATTTTCCTATAGAAAATTTTATCGATAATCGTTGAAATTTTCCTATAGACAATTTTATCGATAATCGTTGAAATTTTCTTATAGAAAATTTTATCGATAATCTGAAATAGTTTCTGAAAAATAATTCATTAATATATTTTTTTTCGTTTTGTTGTTGTTGTGACTCATTGCATTTTTGTTGTTGTTGCTGCATTGTTTTTTTTTGTTTTTGTTATTTTTCGTTTTCTTCTCAATGAAACGTTCGAAACGATCGAAAGGAAGTCATGGAGATTAACATAGCTGAGATATTCCACCCATTTTAATTGTGTGAATTATTTAGATGTTGTTGTTGTTGTTGTGGCTATTGCGTTCTGTTGTTGTTGTCATTCTCTAGCATTTCTGGTTAGTGACGAAAATCGCAGTCAACGACTGAATGACTGACGTTGAACAATTGTGGGAACATCGACAATTAACCTACCTGAGATGTGTCATTTTTACATATTTTGGAAAAGCAGCAAAAACATCGATTATATGGTTGCCAGGTTCCCTACATTGGAAATACTCTATGTGGCTTAATTATGGTTTTAGTTCGAAACAGATATGGCTCTAGCCCCGAAATCACCTGACTTGACAATCTTTGAGTAGTTTCCTAAAAATCTCTTGCACCCTTTGAAATAGTGTTGGCAACCCTGTTTATGCACTTGTTTGTAAGGGTAACTATTTTGTCAGAACTTTATCTGATTAGTAGTGTTTATACTTTAAAATGAGTCGGTCGTCTGCTCTAAGCGTGACTTTAAAAATTCTCCAGCTGGTAAGTCGGACGTAACGAGGAAGGAGGGAAATTTGTAGTTTAATTGTCAACCTTTTCCTCTACGATGTAGATCACCTGCGTGGCGGCTCTGATTTACAAGAAGCTTACCGATAATCGTGCACGCATGACCCAGAGAATCCAACAGAAAAGTCTCAACGAATGGAATCTATTGCAGAATGTAAGCTGGTCGCAAGAGGGCAGTGACTTCAGCATATTCACCTATGCAGGTTACACCTTTATAATAGCCGTGTGTTTGCTGGAAAGGTAACAACTGGCAGGGTGTGGTCAGCTTAGCTGAGTAGCAGATCGAATAATGCATTCCATTTTATTTTTTTTTCAGATTCATTAACTATCGTAAGATACCCAGCACCACAGATACTCTGTTCTTGAGATTTGGTATGATAATATTTTGCCTTCAAGGTTAGTGAAATCGGAAAATTTTCACAGACCCTCATTAATGTAATATGTGTGGGAAATAATTGTGGTCTCTACACTTTCAGGTATTATGGTCTTCTACACAGTGGAATATGTCCATGAGAATATCCAATTGAATGCTTTGGTCTTGGGTGCGTTGAGTTTTCTGGTGGCCATTCTCTTCTTCCTGGAAGATTGTTGCACCGCAAGGAGCCTGCGTCGGGACAACAAATTCATACAAACCGAAACTTTGGTAGGTAATTAGAAAAACCATAGTTTTCGGCTAAGATGATGACGATGTGACGTCTGTCTGTCCTTCAATAATTTTTTATAGAAACCCATCTCTTCCATACCGATTAAACCCACCGATGACGATGTGTTGCATACGTATGTTTGAAGAGACTGGCAGTTGTTGTTTTTGTAATATTTTTTATAAATAAAAAAATTCTTAAAAAAATCGATAAAATGTTCAATTTAAAAATTTAAGTAATTATGGATAAAATTTTCTATGGGAAAATTTCAACGATTATCGATAAAATTTTCTATAGGAAAATTTCAACGATTATCGATAAAATTTTCTATAGGAAAATTTCAACGATTATCGATAAAATTTTCTATAGGAAAATTTCAACGATTATCGATAAAATTTTCTATAGAAAAATTTTAACGATTATCGATAAAATTTTCTATAGAAAATTTTTAACGATTATCGATAAAATTTTCTATAGAAAATTATTAACAATTATCGATAAAATTTTCTATAGAAAATTTTTAACGACTATAGAAAATTTTTAACGATTATCGATAAAATTTTCTATAGAAAATTTTTAAAGATTATCGATAACATTTTCTATAGAAAATTTTTAACGATTATCGATAAAATTTTCTATAGAAAATTTTTAACGATTATCGATAAAATTTTCTATAGAAAATTTTTAACGATTATCGATAAAATTTTCTATAGAAAATTTTTAACGATTATCGATAAAATTTTCTATAGAAAATTTTTAACGATTATCGATAAAATTTTCTATAGAAAATTTTTAACGATTATCGATAAAATTTTCTATAGAAAATTTTTAACGATTATCGATAAAATTTTCTATAGAAAAATTTTAACCATTATCGATAAAATTTTCTATAGAAAATTTTTAACGATTATCGATAAAATTTTCTATAGAAAATTTTTAACGATTATCGATAAAATTTTCTATAGAAAATTTTTAACGATTATCGATAAAATTTTCTATAGGAAATTTTTAACGATTATCGATAAAATTTTCTATAGAAAATTTTTAACGATTATCGATAAAATTTTCTATAGAAAATTTTTAACGATTATCGATAAAATTTTCTATAGAAAAATTTTAACGATTATCGATAAAATGTACTATAGAAAATTTTTAACGATTATCGATAAAATTTTCTATAGAAAAATTTTAACGATTATCGATAAAATTTTCTATAGAAAATTTTTAACGATTATCGATACAATTTTCTATAGAAAATTTTTAACGATTATCGATACAATTTTCCATAGCAAATTTTTAACGATTATCGATAAAATTTTCTATAGAAAATTTTTAACGATTATCGATACAATTTTCCATAGAAAATTTTTAACGATTATCGATACAATTTTCTATAGAAAATTTTTAAGGATTATCGATAAAATTTTCTATAGAAAATTTTTAACGATTATCGATAAAATTTTCTATAGAAATTTTTTAACGATTATCGATAAAATTTTCTATAGAAATTTTTTAACGATTATCGTTAAAATTTTCTATAGAAAATTTTTAACGATTATCGATAACATTTTCTATAGAAAATTTTTAACGATTATCGATAACATTTTCTATAGAAAATTTTTAACGATTATCGATAAAATTTTCCATAGAAAATTTGTAGCGATTATCGATAAAATTCTTCAATAATTTGTTTTATATAGAAAATTTTATCGATAATCGCTAAAAATGTCTATAGAAAATTTTATCGATATTCGCTCAGATATTCCTATTCCTTCCACTGTGCTTCGATTTTTTTATAGTTTCCCTTAAATGATGTACTAACATCCGCTTTTATTCATAGACTATCCAATTTCATGCTTCATCAGGCATCCTTTTGCGTATTAATAATAAATTCGATTACGAAAAACAATAGCCTATAGAAAGGATGCCAGACAGGCATACCTTCTGTCAGGATGAAACGTATGAAAATTCTTATCCTTATTAAAAAACACACACATACATACCCGTATGTATGTAAGGAATTTGAGTAGCCTCTCAACACCTTCAAACTTGAGATAGACCTTTGTCATAGAAATTCGAAACAAATTTTGCCTAAATTTTAACAAAATTAAGTTTCGCATTTTAACAACTGTGGAAAAAAATCGAAAAGAAAAATCAGCCCTTTTTAGAACCACTTTTCCATTTTTGCAAAAAAAGGCTACGGAAAACTTTTCATATGTGTGAAAAACAAAACATTTCACTTTCCTATCGATTCGAAGTAAAAGTTAAATGGATTGAGATGAGCGGCAGAAAAGCCTTTTTACATCCTGGTCCCCAATACCAGAAACGTGCCGGGAATAAACAAAGTTAACTCTCAGCCCCCACACCTCCCTCCAACTGCCTCCATTTGAAGTGCTGCTTGAATTTTTATGCCAAGTTATGTGGCATAGATTTTTATAAGAAATAAAAGTTGGGAAGGGGGTAATGGTAGGATGGGGGTGCTATGAGGATATGTGCTGTTAAAGGGTGGTTTTTTTCCTGATTCGCCTTTCATCTGCCAGTTAAGTGTGTGTGTTTGTAACCTAAAAACGCAACTAACCATACCAAACATCCTCTAAAGTCCTTGAAGCCCCCATCCCGATGCTTTAACTGCCTTCAAATGGTTTCACTTTCATCATGACGTTGTAATAAACAACAACGACAACAACAAAATAAAAGTTCTACACCTTTCCGATGATTTTTTCATGCGCAATATATAGAAAATATTTGTTGGATTACAGGATGTTGGTGTTGTTGCTGCTCTTTTAATAATGTATGGTAATATTAGAGGGAGTCGAAATATATAAACATTTTTCTATGAAAAATTCTATCGATAATCGATAAAATTTTTCTATGAAAAATTCTATCGATAATCGATAAAATTTTACTATGAAAAATTCTATCGAAATTCGCTAAAATTTTTCTATAGAAAATTTTATCGATAATCGTTAAAATTTTTCTATAGAAAATTTTATCGATAATCGTTTGCAAAAACAAAAAAAAAAGTTAACATTTTTCTATAGAAAATTTTATCGATAATCGTTAAAATTTTTCTATAGAAAATTTTGTCGACAATCGTTAAAATTTTTATCGATAATCGCTAAAATTTTTCTATAGAAAATTTTATCGATAATTGCTAAAATTTTTCTATAGAAAATTTAATCGATAATTGCTAAAATTTTTCTATAGAAAATTTTATCGATAATCGCTAAAATATTTCTATGGAAAATGTTATCGATAATCGCTAAAATTTTTCTATAGAAAATTTTATCGATAATCGCTAAAATTTTTAATGAAAATTTCTATCGATAATCGCTAAAATTTTTCTATATAAAATTTTATCGATAATCGCTAAAATTTTTCTATAGAAAATTTTATCGATAATCGCTAAAATTTTTCTATAGAAAATCTTATCGATAATCGCTAAAATTTTTCTATAGAAAATCTTATCGATAATCGCTAAAATTTTTCTATAGAAAATCTTATCGATAATCGCTAAAATTTTTCTATAGAAAATTCTAGCGATAATCGCTGAAATTTTCCTATAGAAAATTCTAGCGATAATCGCTACAATTTTTCTATAGAAAATTTTATCGATAATGGCTAAATTTTCTTTAATGGATATTTTAACAATTTCTTCAGCTTCACCACCTACCCTCCCTAATGTACCCTCTCATGTTTCCTTTTTCTTCTATGTATGAGCCTGCATGTGTGTGTGTAATCGAGAAAATTAAAGTCCCTTAAGTCCTGGCATGTGTTGAGCTTAAATATGTTAAGGGTTTTTTGTTCCTTTTCTCGTTTTAGTGTCGTTGTTGTTTTTTTCTGTTGAAATGTTAACATGAATATCTGCAGTTTCATTGGCATTCCCTTACAGCTTGTAACTCGCCCATACCTCAATTTGTTGGAAGAAAATACCTAATAAAAACCAATTGCCAAATAACTTTACACAGAGAGTAGAGGCGACTAACCAACGAATTATCATTATTTGAGAACTTTTAAAGGGTGTAGTTTTTAAGGATTTTTTTTTTGGGACTACTTGAAGCTTGGATTTTTGATAGTGAATTATTTTTCCAAGGTCTTCAAACAAATCCGTAAAAATTCAATTTCACACTCTTTTTGAAAACCCTCGAATTAAGTAATTTTCAACAACAACAATGTTGAGTGGCCATTAATTTTAGTTCTCAAAAGTGTCCACTTCATTCATTCTTTTTTTGCGGAACGTAAATTTATTGATTGTTAAAAAAATCCTTTAATGAACTTATGGTCAATAAAAAAGACCTGAAATGATGAGACCGAATCGTTAAACTGAGCCCTTCAAACAATGTTGCCAGCACATTGTGTTAAGTCAAGGCGCTAAATGACACTTTATTACCTCACTCTCTCTCTCTCTCTCTCGTTCAAAAGCTTTTTATGAGCTGCTCAGATGGATGGAGTACTGGCTGGTCTGGGAAGCCAACATGTTCTGTGGCTAAATGAAAATATCCATAATCTGGACACATTTTTCTTGTCCGCTTCAGATAACAGATTATTAAAATATTTAATGGTCATATCCGATCCGACACGACTCGACATGCATGCATGCAGTCGTTGAGTGTCCGGCAAACAAGGCATAAGTTCGTCGTTATGGCACTTCAGCTATGGCTGAAATGTTTAAGGGCTTCCAACAGGTATGGGCCAGAATTACAAAGTGATGAGAGGGGATGAAGGGAAAATTAATGTCACGTCATACATAAGCCACACTTCCTGCTGCCTCTCCTACTTCTCCCCATCCTCCATTCCTCACAAGATTAAATAAAAATAAGATGCTAAAAATCACCATAAAAAAACCTCAAACAAAAATACTTTGTTGAGGATATTCCAACATTTATCACCTGCAATACGCATCCCGTATATCTGTCAAGGATGACCATAAAAAAGTGACGATGATGATAATGATTAACTATTCGATATCCATTACAACAATTTTAAGGATATCGATATAAAAATGATGATAAAGTTGAATTCACTCGACCATATCAATCTCTGCCATCGTTGACATTGTTGACCAGGGCCCGTTAAAAGTTAATCTGATGTCTGCCGGAACATGATGTTTCCCCCTGCTGTCATGCATGTGTGTGTAATCAAATAAATATCGAATATGACCATCCTGCAGACCGAACGATGTTCAATTATGTTTTTATGTTTCGTGTCGTTTATTTGTCGTTCAGGTGAGGACTCTGCGTGTCCATTGAGGTGAACTGCTCAATTATGGCTGTATGTAAAAAATAAATGTTATTGATTTAATATTTCCAAAGGGGGCGAACAGGAAGGAGGACCAGAGAAAATCAATAGTGTATGGTAGATTAAGAAAGCAGGACTTTTTGAAAAGTGAATTTTTTTAAGGACTAAATGATATAATCTAGTATAAATCGGTTTAAATTTCGATATAGCTTCCGACCGATGTCATGTAAATGGTACGCCAAAGGCTGAAAGTTCGTTCGAATGCCACGAAATTTTCCACAGCATACTGAATTGAGCCCAAAATATCGTGTGTAAAGTTTTATGGAAATCGATTTAGATTTCGATATAGCTCCCACATATATCATCGTCCTATTTTGGTGCACCAAAGACCCAAAGTTTGTCCGATTACGACGAAATTTTGCACAGCATTATGAATTGGGATTAGAATAGCGTGTATAAAATTTAATTGAAATCGGTTCAGATTTCGATATAGCTACCATATATCATTTCGACCGATTTCTGGTGAATGGGTCACCAAAGAATTAAAGTTTGTCTGATTGAGACGAAATTTTGGATAGATGACTGAATGTAGCCTAGATTAATGTGTGTTAAGTTTTGTTAAAATCAGTTGAGATTTCGATATAGCTCCCACATATAACATCGTCCGATTTCAGGTAAATGGTGCACCAAAGACCCAAAGTTTGTCCGATTACAACGAAATTTGGTACAGATCACTGAATTGGGTCTGGAATGATGTGTGTTAAGTTTTATTGAAATCGGTTCAGATTTTGATATAGCTCCAATAAATATTTTCATCCGATTTCTGGTAAATGGTACACCAAAAACCCAAAGTTCATTCGATTGCCACGAAATTTTGCACAGCGTACTAAATTAAGTCTATAATAGTGTGTGTTAAGTTTTATGGAAATCGATTCAGATCTCGATATACCTCCCATATATAATTTTAATCCGATTTCATA